>NW_022708762.1:202122-211101 GCF_011630105.1 Anneissia japonica | reverse complement strand
AAAATGATTTGAAAATAAAGTATTTCAATACGCTTATATATTAGGCAAGGTAGCTGATCTTACAGCATTTAGTACATCCTTCATTGTGGATGGTAATACTGCAACGGACCTGCGCGCCTACACCAGTTTTATTGACGGCATAAACGAAAACGTTATGTTTGGTGTCGCTTTGTGGGTGGACGACAACGAAACACACTATGGAGACTCTGAGTTAATAAATCTAAAGCCCAATATAGACAAGTCTATATTTACATCCGGTACGAGCTATATACCATGCGTATCAACACCCAATATTGGTCCTATTGCAAAAAATTGTCAACTCACATTCACATCTAGTGTTGCTGTACGCAGAGTCGGTGTGAAATACACGTGGACAGAATTCAATGGCGACAAAGCTTCAACCTCAATGGTGTTTCTAGCAAAAAAAGGTGGGTGTACCGTATTTACTGTAGTTATGTTGGTTTGCGTGTAAATGCATGTGTGTCTATGGCAAGCCAAGTCCGCCAGAACTACGCTATCCACACCATATAATAAAAACCAACGCTATTCAACTCAAAATCAAACATAGTTTATGAATAAATAGATAAATAAATAAAAGAAATAAAAGAAACATTCATTGATAAAACCAAACCAGTAATTAAAAAATCAAACAGTCTAATAAAAGTCAAATCATTAAATGTTTTATATAAAATACAAATGTATAAGAAAGTATAATACATACTCCAAGTATTGAAATACACGCCATCGTGTTGGGATTCAATATTTCGACATTAATTATGTCATCATCAGGAATGTGATGTTATGCACATACAAAGCACACAATAAAAAAACAAAACCATTCAAGCAGAAATAAAATCATCTGATCAAAA
The DNA here is from genome assembly GCF_011630105.1 of Anneissia japonica. NCBI lineage: Eukaryota > Metazoa > Echinodermata > Crinoidea > Comatulida > Comatulidae > Anneissia > Anneissia japonica. Next base: position 210,232 of record NW_022708762.1, on the reverse strand, counting down.
GTCAAACCTCCCAATAAAAATTCAAACCATACATACGTAATTCGAAGACACGTTTAGTAATACATTCGAATGATATGTCACACCACCCATCAACAACTTAGATCATTAACCCTTTCGTTGAATACCTTTGATTGACATGATGTTTATACCCATGCACTGTTGCATAAACTATATTTTGTATCTATTATATAACTTCACAATGTATTATTGAATTGATAACTTAATTAGTAATTGCTAAACGAATTGTTAATATACTCTGCATTGTTTTGTGATAACAATACATCCTTATTCTAAGAATTAAAACAATACAATCCTCTATCTATCTCAATCTAAGATGTACTAGAAATCAAGTCTTTTTCAAATATAAACCTCAGAGAAAACTGAAGTAGTGCGTGTCTGAAACGTAAAACGATTCTGTGTTCCTCGTTTTCTTTTTGTAGCCAGAGTTATTGCAGAAAACAGAAGTGTTACAACCAGTGTCGGTGAAACTGTTGAACTGGTAATGACTTTAGATGACGTTGAAGCTAGCAGTTTACGATGGAAAAAAGATGGGGGATCCGATACCATGGAGTGGGAAGGGTTAAACAACTTGACTCTTGTAAATGTTCGGAAAAAAGACGCTGGTATCTACGAATGCTACCCAAAAGGGCAACGGCACTTGGGTAAACACGGTATACTACGAGTAATTGTTAGAGGTAAATTTTAGTACATAAATGATATTTAGGGAACAGTTACTGTTCCCTGGTATACTATAATCAATTTTAGCATATAATTGAATAATAATATTAATATTATTATTATTATTATTATTATTATTATTATTATTATTATTATTATTATTATTATTATTATCATTATTATTATTCTTATTATTATTTATATAATTATTATTACTATATTAATATTATTTTCTATTACTATTATTAATTTTCTTTATTATTATAATTATTATTATTATTATTATATTAATATATATGTATAATTATATGTATAATTATATACATACTGTATATATATATATATATATATATATATATATATATATTATAGGTAAACAACAATACGTTTAAATTATTTTGACTATTGCAGTTTCATGCAATGTACAATCTTCAGGTCTGAGTGAATGAGCTGTAGGAATGGTATATATAGGTGATGTGTAATTTGCAGGTGGGTGAAAGTTGTTTCGATCAGGAACAGGTATACTAAACATATTGGGCATGAGAATTTAGAACGTGGGTGTCGAAATTAACAGTTTTTGGGTATTAAGTATTTGTTGCATTGGTGACAGGCACAAATCAACTCGGATCGTTTGTTCAATGTTTTGTGACGATCGTATGCGATTATGTAATAATCTTCTGCTAGGCATAGATTGCAAGGTTTAGTAATATTGTACGAGTATTGGACAGATATTGTGCTGTTCTGATGCTTGCGGTGTTTAAATGAGTGTTTGTGTGTAGTATATTTGTATTTCAAAGTTTTTCCGTTAGTCCAATATACTGTTTTGTGTCGTTTTGCGTGGTGATGTCGGCTTTATAGATGACGTTCTGTATGAGGCAATTTTCTATCTGCATTTGCATTTGCCGTTTTCGGGTTCAGGTTGTCCAGGATTTAGTATTTTCTTGTGTGAATGTATGGTTCCAATGTTGTCCATGCAACTTTAGCTAAATTTTACGTTGTTTTTGTTGAATACTTTGTGTAGTCGATTTTATTCTTATTACTATTACTATTACTATTACTATAACTATTACTATTACTATTACTATTACTACTATTACTATTACTATTACTACTATTACTATTACTATTACTACTATTACTATTACTATTACTATTACTATTACTATTACTATTATTATTATTATTATTAAACTATTATTAATATTTTTGTTATTATTGTTATTACTACTATTATTGTTATTATTATAATAACAACAACAACAATAATAATAATAATTACAATAATAACAATAATAACAATAACAAAAACAATAATAATAATAATAATAATAATAATAGTAATAATAATAATAATAATAATAATAATAATAATAACAAGTAGGCCTATTATTATTATTTTTTGTGTTTTATTTATATTATTTGTGGTTTATTTCAATAAATTTACACCTTTGACTGTTAATAATTTCTATACAATCTTTCTTTTGACAGAGTGTCCTCGTGGGAAGTGGCAGCCTCCCGATTGTGAAAGCGACTGCCCCGTATGTTACAATGGGGGCGTGTGTTCTGTTCAGTTTGGATCTTGCATCTGTCCTCCGGGCTTCAATGGAGAAAACTGTGAAGAAGGTAGTAATAATGTCATTTACATGGTAACGATATTTTCTGTAATACGCGAGAATATACAATATCTAACAGTGATGCTTATTTCTGTTAATCGTGAAACTGCTATCTTCATGTTTTGTCATGCATTCATGCACGATATTATTGTTTTTCATAGATAAGATACAACATACAAAATACAACAATATAAAACATAATAAAAACAAGTATAGTCCTAACAAGCATATACCGCAGAATTAGATATCATCATCTTCTAACGCTGCTTTATTTATTTCTATAGCTTGTGGTGATAATCACTGGGGGCGCAATTGTACTGTATTTTGCAGCAAAAATAAAATTAAACAGTGTAAAGGAAAGCTTTTTTGTCCACCCGACCCTTTCGGTTGCTCTTGTATGTCTGGTTATGCAGACCTTGATTGTATGACAGGTAAATTTCACAACATTCATTTCTTAAATATAAATTTTTCATTTATTTTGGTAAAAAAAGCAGAAAATTGCAGATTATATTTACATATATATGACTATACACATTTTGTTTTATATATATATAAGAGCACACTTTACAAGAACATTGAAGCTAAAATTGCTTACAAATTAACAACAAAATAAGAAAAAATTGAGGTTAAGGTAAAATTTCAATTGAGGTTTTTATTTATTATTACTTTTTTAATAGAAAAACCAACAAATCTATTTGTAAGTTAGTGGTGTGACTATGTAATAACCTCTATAATACAGTACAGTAATATACTGCTATAAAATAATACTTTTCTATGTTTTAAAAGTGTGTTTTTATAAGAACAAAATAAGAACATTTTGATTCTGTAATCGGTTGAAAAATAAGAACTCTGGACTTCCTCAAAATTTTACTGGTTCTTACGGTATATAAAGAAGTGTATATTATATATATAGGCCTATATACATATAAGAAATGTTTATATCAATTAATCAAATTATATATATAAATGTATATATATATATATATATATATATATATGTGAATGTACACTAATCAATCAATCAATCAATCAATTAATCAATTAATCAACCAATCATTCCTTGCTGAACCTTACCTTATCCGACAGAAGAGGGTTTTTACATAAATAATATATCTTAATTTACCTTGTTTTTAGAGCTTTTAATTTAACATTTGAATTACATTCTTCTCTTTGTGAATTAGAGTGTGACACTGAAACAACAGCCAAGTATGGACCCGGATGCCTTCTTGATTGTCACTGTGACGCTACTGAATGTCAGCCTTCAGAGGGTTGCAACGAAGGCGCCACTTGTCATACTGGTTACACTGGTACCCGTTGTCTAGGTTTGTAAATACGCTATTTTAAAACAACATGAATCAATAATCCTGATAATGACTAAGAGCATATATGCAAAGTTGATTAAAGAAACTTTCATTTTATTTTATTTTATCTTATATGAATGAATAAGCATGATATGAAAAAGAATGTGTACCTATGCAAAATTGATGAAAGACTTAATCGTGTTACGAAGAAAAACTGAACTGAATTAAATGTTTTATTATTTTATAATTGTTAAGAATATTATATTACATTATATTTATATACATCATCATCACCAATTGTTAAATATTATAATACTCTTATAGATCTATGTTATTTTTAATTATTTATCATTATCACTATAGTAATTCACTCAATTTTTTTATATTTTTTTCTAATTTTAATGTTATAATAATTATTTTTCTTATATAGAACATACGTGGATCACACAAGGAATTGCCCTGTCTCTTATACACATCTATGTTACACTTCTCTTGTGCTAATTTAATTTTTTATTATCCTTCATGACAGAGAGAGATCCAAATTCTGAGTGTCCCAACGGTTTTTATGGGCCACAGTGCACCAAAAAATGTCATTGCCAAAGCTCGTCGGAATGTGATCGGAATAATGGAAGTTGTCCGGATGGTGATGCTTGTGAAAGTGGATGGGCCGGGCTTGGTTGCCAACAAGGTAAATATGTACATTCCAATGTCAATTATTCAGATCTTTTGAAATGTATATTATTACAAATACTGTAAATTTTATACACATGCGAGTTAGCTGTTTTTTGTTTGTTTTTTTTAAATCAAAAACAAAATTAAATCATATTATATGTGCACTAAGGAGTGTGAAACCGAAGGGTGGAATTATCATCACTATGCGATTTCCTTATTAATATTCATATCTCCACTATGATCTTGTAAACAACTTTTTACCAATTCTTTCGACGGAGTAAATTAAGTTCAAATAAATAGTTATATACCCGTATGTGATTTAAATCTATGATACTTGTTCTTATTTGGGATATTGTCAGATTTTAGCGAAAATATTTCGAAAGTGAAAAAAAAATCTTCAACCGCAGGCCATTTATGATCCACTCAACCTAGAAATTTGCTGAATACGTCATCAGAAAATCAATAAGAAGTGAGCATGGTTGAATCGATCTGTTGTGAAAAAAGCGACCAGTCCATCGGCGCTTATCGGCAGGTCCGATGGTGGCGTCTCAAATTCTACTCGCTTTCATTTAATAACTAGTGAACGGATTTTAATGGGGTAAATTACAAACGAAAGCATAAAAGATAAAAAGATAAAAAGCAATCTAATGGTGTTTGTTACATAATGATACATGAAATATCAGCCGAGTAATGAATATTTAAAAATCCGAACCCTGCTCCTGCAATGTTGTTTTCGGCCCGCGACGTTGTTTTCACATCGTTTACGCGAGCGCCTGACATGCCTATCATTATCATCATCACCATCATCATCATCATCATCATCATCATCATCACCATCATCATCATCACCATCATCATCATCATCATCATCAACAACAACAATAGCAACAGCAACCTCACCATCATTATAAATAATATTATGTATTTATAAATAATATTATTAAATTTAGAAATTATATGACGAAAACATAATAATGTACAATATAAACAAAAAGTAAATTGAGTTAAAATGTTTAATAATGATATTGTAGCAAACTATTTCTTGAAAGTCTGCATGGCGTGTATCAATAACAAAATAATTAAACTTCAAATGATTGTATTATTATGTGTAGCACTTCCAGCACTGTATGATGCACCCTCTATTGAAAGTAGTGTTTCGAGCATCCTTGTAGTTTGGACAGCGTGGGACAGAAATCATGATTTTGGTAACAGAGATGCCAACAGTTACGTTTTGAAATACTGGAAGGCGGCATCAGCGGATGAAGTAAAAACTATCGAAAACATAACGGAAACTTGGATAGAAATCAACATTTTGTCGATAGACTACAACCAACCTTATAGTGTCACTGTGTCCGTAAATGCCGATATTGACGGCGTGGCAACACAAGGAATTGCCAGTCCAGTTACGGTATTCGGTCCCATTGGTAAACAGTACCATTATAATTTCTATTTAAATATAAAACATGTTTGTCTTTAATCAGTACTGTATTGACATATAGACATAGAATTGGAAAATGTAAGTAAGAGAATAAATTAAAGGAGAATAATAATAATTTTTATTAATAATAATGATACAAATTTTAAATAAATTTATAATTATTAATGATAATAATATTAATAATTTTGATAATATTAATATTATCAAAGAACTTCACTTAGCTCAGAGTGTATCATAAAATCAAATTTCATTTGATTGTAGCCACTGGTGACAATTACTCAATACTCAGTATTCAATAACTTTATTTGTCATATATACATGTACAATACACGTACAATGAAATTCGGTCTGGTTCCTTAACAAAAACAAGCATAAAATACAAAAATTCAAACTAGTGACTTGTCCAATGTCCTAATGGCGGAGGGATAAAAACTACGTAGAGATCTACCCCTCCCGGTCACTAGTGATTGATATCGGTGACCAATCCGCATCAAAGTGAACATTTATTTGCTTGGCTTAACATAAATTTGATATTATTATAACAATATTTTTAAGTTTGTTAATAATAATTATGATAATAATATTAATAATTTTAATTTTATAATTAATAATATAAATTTTAATAACCATAATATTAATTAATAGGAATAATAAAAATGAAAATAATGATGATGATGATGATGATGATGATGATGATGATGATGATGATGTTGATGAAGATGTTGATGATAATAATAAGGATGATAACTAAAAAAAGTTAGGCAATGGAGGAAAAGCTAAAATATTATTGTGTCTAGTTTTTCAAATTTTAAGTAGAAGTATAAAAATCATATTTAAGCTAATCCGCATAACAATGGTGTTGTTTTACAGAAACTCCTTCTTTTTTATATAACCCGTGTTATTACAGTCGCCTTGCAAACTTCTCCACTATTTTAACGTGTGATACTTGGAGTTACGATGCACACGTTGGTATAGGAATTGTACAAGGATACAATATACAATATTGGAACGTGAATACACCAAGTATTGTGTACTCAGTCAGTGTAGACGAACCTCTTCAGTCGCAAAGTTATACGGTCCTACTACCTGCAGTACGTACGTACTACTCGTTCGAAGTAATTGTTATGGTGAACTATGAACACAAAGGTGCAAATATGAATGGGACACCAAGCTCCTCACTTGGCATTCCAAAAGGTTTATTTAAATTTGTTTATTCTTTTTGTATAATATTTGGTATGTACTGTATACTCTTATGTTCATTTTATTCTTGTTTTGGTCTACTGACCCCTATGGTTGGTACTGGCTATATTCAAGAAGGTCAAATCATAGAGTTCTCTCCTGTTCCCATCTTACTAAATATTGTAAATGCAAGACAATGAAATAATTTAAATTTTAATGAAAATCCAATGCTATAATATCAATAATTAGTGTGACAAAGAACATATGTCTTCTGGGAGTATGAGGACTTGGTCAATCTGCCAGCTAGTACACACCCATCTAAGCTCTACCTTGGTTTTGTATAGGGTGAGCATATTTTTAGAATATGGCACCTCTAAATGCCACTCTCGTACTTTAAAAATTGTTTTTGTAATTCCCGTCATGCTTTGATTCGATTATTACATAATTAATTTGCGTAAATTAGGTGAAATGCCTTGTCCAAGGACACGAAATGCAAAGGGAGGATTCGAACCCCCTAACCTCAAGGTTTAGAAACCGAAGGACTCTTGTGCCAACCACACCCACTTAAAATATATATCGACCAAGGGCGTGACTACAGATGGCATAAACTAAAGCCTTCAATTGGTCATATAAATTAGAAAATGAGAAAACAGTAAACTAAAAAGATAAAATTTACATATTCATTTGTTCAATAACAGTTAAATAGTGTACAGTTATAGTTTTAAAAGAAATACGGTTTGTTTGGGAACTGCTTTAAAAAGTAAGTGGTTTTTAATTTTTTTTATTTAACTTGTTTTTTAGAAAAGGTACCTGATATTACAGCATACAGTCAAACGCCTATTTTGAGCGGTAACACTGAAACTGAACTGCGAGCCTATACCGGCCTAGCAGACGGTGAAAACAAAAATGTAATGTTTGGTATTGGTTTATGGGTGAACGACAACGGGACGCATTATGAGGAAAAAGAATTAATAAATCTTGAGAACAGTATATCCAATTCAATATTTACTACTGGTACAATTTATGAAGAATGTCATGAACACCCTAATGCAATTAAGTGCACTCTCCGATTTCCCCCTTTTGTTGGTGTACGCCGAGTCGGTGTAAAGTACATGCGGACAGAATTTAACGGTTACAATGCTTCAACGTCCATGGTGTTTCTAGCAAATGATAGTAAGTATACCAATAATGTTTCAGGGTGGTGTAGCATTCTGCTCTTATACACATCT
>NW_022708762.1:199990-201948 GCF_011630105.1 Anneissia japonica | reverse complement strand
TCTTAACGCGTCCTACGAAATTCTTACGAGACAGCACTAGTCCGTGAATTTGTGAACAAGATCGGAGATCTAAAGATGCAATCTCTACCGTGCATCAATGGCGGCCTGCTGGATCTCAAAAGAGATTCTTTTATATATATATATATATATATATATAGAGTAGGCATCAATGTGATTGCGAGCACGTATGTTCCCAGTAAATTAAATAATAATAGAGATATTGATAAAATCAAATGAAACGGTTGACGTATTGGAGGAACATAAGTATTTTATTGCACACGAATATTTCGTCCTGTCCTCAGGACTTTCTCAACATGAATGAACAAAAAAATTACAAAGTAGATAAATCATTAGCTATGGAATAACAGTAAATAACAATGAAATAACAATAAGACAATGCTGGGCGTAATTAGTTATTCGTGAAAGTATAGCCACTAGCAAAGCCTAGATCTCTGTTAAGTCCCTTAGTATGTGATTTAATACGGAATATCCATCGTAACTCATATGTGTACCCTGAAATGTATACTGGATACTAATACAAATGTTAAAAATAAAGACACGTCCAGTGAACTGAAGCGTTTCTACCATTTTTGCAGTAAAATTATGGGTAACACTTTCTTAATTACAAACTTTTCTACGTTCAAGTTGGTAAATTGTATGTTACTTCAATGAACAAGTTAATTTCAAAAGTGACAATACATCTTTGATCACTAATGTTTTTTTTTAAATTTATATTGTATGAGCCAAATATTTATGCACAATGAATTAATAAATTCCCTGTTTAGTAAAAAAGAAAATATGATTTATGTTTGTTAAAATAAATGATACTAAACTATTCATACTTTTTATTAATCTACCTTGTTGACAGAGTGCCCCCGTGGAAAGTGGCTACCCCCAGATTGTGAAGACATCTGCCCTGTATGTTATAATGGAGGAGTGTGTTCTGTTGAATTTGGAACTTGCATCTGTCCTCCAGGCTTCGAAGGAGATAACTGTGAAAAGGGTAGGCCTAATGTGTTGTTTAATTGTTAGGGTTTGTTGATTATTACTGTATTCGAAATTCGACTAGTGACAGTTAGTGATACTTATATTTTCGTCCTTGTTAAACTTTAACAACATCTTCAGTGATAGAAAATTAATAACATCATTTAAAATACAATAGATAATTTAAGCATATTAATTAATTTATACAACTTATTTTTATACAATTTATTTTTCTTCAGTAGTTTAATAATAATATTCAAGATATCCCTACAATTAAACTATTTTAAATGTTTTTTCCATTAAACAAATTTATACATGCAATATTATTATTATGATTCATAAACCTACATAACGATTGCACATAAATATATAGACCTATCATATGATAGTTGATGTTACCGAATAAAGAAGTCTCGATGTTTAAAGTTGGTTTTATTTTTTCATAGTGTGTGGTTTTAATTACTGGGGTCGCGATTGCACTCTAAGATGCAGCTCAGAAAACCCAGGTTGTCCAGGAATGTTGTTTTGTCCTCCTGACCCTCTCGGTTGCTTGTGTATGTCTGGATATGGAGACCTTGATTGCAGGAGAGGTAAAGCAGTATAACATTATAGTATAGTAACTACAGTGTACCCTCCATTTCCAGACCCCTCTAATTTCTAAGAACAATAAAATAAATGAATCTAATAAAACAAAGCTAACCCTCTTGGTCTCGGATTAGAGGGTAAACTGTATAGTATTGTCGGAAGACGGCTTATTATATGTATATATTATATATGTATATACATACATATATTGAAAATGTAGAACTTGTAGAACTGGGTACAATCACTCTACAGACTGTTTCATGCTAATGCAATCTTCAGGAGTGAGAGAATACAAGGATTGTGTGAGTATATGAATTCTAAGGCAGGTGAAAATGCAAATGAGTTAATTGTTTTTAAGTAAGTATTTGTTGTTGTGCCTGCATTTAGAC
>NW_022708762.1:199508-199985 GCF_011630105.1 Anneissia japonica | reverse complement strand
ATAGCTCGGTTCTTTTGTTTAGTGTTGACTGTTTGTCTGAATATATTATGTGAAGTTTTTCGGTTATGCATAGGTTGCAGCGTTTTGTTTTTGGGGAGTAAGCCGATGCTCTGTCGATAATAGACCATTTGATATTGTAGGGTGTGTTGCTGTCTTTTAATTTCCATACGTATTTGGAGAGTACAGTGCTGTTTCTGTGTTTGGGGGTGTTAAAAGTGTGTTTGTGGTTTGTGTATCGGGTTTTGAACGGTGTGTCGGTGAGCCCGATGTAGCATTTTGTGTCATCATTTGAGTGAACAGTGGCTTTGTAGATGATGGATGAGGTGAGGCAATTTCCAGAGAGTGGACATTCATCTTTTTTCCTGCAATTGCAGAGTTTATCTGGCTGTTGTTGCTTAGCAACCAGAAGCTGTTTGTTGTGGGCTCTGATTATACTGCCCATGTTTCTTGAGCAGCTATAGCTGACTTTAACATTGT
>NW_022708762.1:192431-199474 GCF_011630105.1 Anneissia japonica | reverse complement strand
AAGAAAAGATATATATATATATATATATATATATATATATATATATATATATATATGCATATATATGCATACATATACACATATATACATACACATATAAATACATATATATATATACACATATCTATATATATACATATATATACATAATACAAACATATATACACACAATATAATATATACATCTATACACACACATACAAAAACAAAGCACATAACATCATCCATTACCTGTCTGATGATCGCTAACGCGTGAAGTAACAAACAATAGTATGTATGAGCGCTGAATATGTAAGCGTACACACATATCAATCATTTTTTTCAATTACTTAATCAGTCTAACAATCAGCATACCGTACTCGCGCGATTTTTGAGGGGCGCTTATTAAAACGGGGCGTTTATTCGAAACGGGGCGGTTATCAAAACAGAGTGGAAATTGAGGGGGTGCTTATGGAAATAGATGAAAATCGAGGGGTTCTTATGAGAACTTATTAAATTCAAGAGGCACATTTTGAATGAAAAACGATTATATAAAGACATCAGGAAACCACAAATTACGAATGGTGGTGCGGCGGAAAAGATAATCGTCCAGAGAGCATGGCTTGTCATGACAAGAATTTTGTGAATACAGTATTAGGCCTACATAACAACAGAATAGCAGATGAAATTAGTGTTGGTGGTTAGCTTGTTGGCCATATTCGGCCGATTGAGATTAGCAGGATGGCATGATCATTGCAGGTTTTCTTGAAAACTCAGATGAGAATGTGTTAAAGGTGCAAATTGTCGGAAAAGGAGTAGGACTAGGCTATAGACAAATGTAAGAAGATGAAAGTTGGAAATATACTGTCTCCATGGAGCTCTCATCTGTCCAAGATAAATATCCTCATTTTGATATTGACTACAGGAATGTGATTCCACTCCACACCTCAAATCATGCCAACATCCGCAGTCCCAGGATTCATTTAGGGGGCGTTTATTCAAATTAGAAGGGCGGCGCTTATTCAAAATGGACGCATAAGAAAATTTTCACGTTTCACGGGGCGCTTATTCCAGAAGGGCGCTTATTCAAACGGTGCGCTTATTCACGCGAGTACGGTATTCATCATTGGGATCGTTAGATTTTATTAGAAGGATATAGCAATACTTTACTACTTTTAAAGTAGCTGGACTAGTGATACCTCAGCAAATTTTAGTAGTTTGATAGATTAGATTATTATATTATATGGGTAATTTTAGGTATTCTTGCCCTTTAAACCCCATATCTCAATTTCATCAGTATTTGCCCAGGCCATTTTTGAAGGTTTTTTACAGTTTAAGCAGATACGACGCGGTCAGGTAATGTATTACATTCATCGATGATTCTCTGTGTGGATAGGAATCTTCTGCAGAGTAACCCTATTTTTAGTTTGAGGTTTTAAAACACTGAAATCGTGTAAACTGCCTGTGTACTTTCTTTGTCTTCAAAACAGAATTCAAGCTACCTATGGTGTTTAATACTACTGAAGAACCGAGAGACAGTTTAATAACAAAGTCCTTTGAAAATGAACGAATTCTCTAACTTTATAAATGACAAACATTTCTTGCTGTGATATTGCAGATATTGGTGATATGGACATCCCATGCCGATCGCTGATCAACAGAAATTTTGTGAACTCTTCAACTCTCTTCAATTTCTTTACCAATTAATATTATTGGGGCAGGAGGATTTTTTAAAATGTTACTAAAAAACATGAAATTGGTTTGTAAAACATTGAGAGATAAGCAATTCTATAATGTTACAGTGTTTAGTATTTATAATTTGTTATGTTGCATTCTTGTAGGAAAATAGAAAGGTTTGAATCATCGGCAAATAAAATAAATGAAAAAACTTCAGAATAGCGGACAAAATCATAAAAAAAACCAGAACCCTGCGGGTGTGTACGTTCCTTTGTACGTATACGTAGTTTAGAGGGATTTGTAGTCCAGTAATGATTTCTAATGTTTTTACGTACACCTACACCCCCCATACAGGTCCGTCCATCAAATGCTGTATATTTACATACCTTCCAACATTCGAATATCAAAAATAGGGACGCTATTCATTGGTGACAAAAAATTAAGATGGCAATTATATATCCTAATTCCTGTACAGTTGCTTCAAACAAAACAAGAGTTACTTAATTTCAAGTGTACTGTTTATATTTACCTCACAACCAAGAAAAATATTTAAGTTACATTTTAATCAGTATTTTACAGACTTCACCATGAAGGGCACGGTATGTTGCTTGTTTCGCTGGATCTCATTGGAGTCATAACGTCAATATTTATTCGAATGGCACTTATAATCTCTGTTCAACATTTCCAGCTTGTGTGTCATTAAAGCACTTTAAGTTTTTGTTTTCATGCTAGCTCGAAGCTTGGTTTTTTTTTCAACATTAGAGAAAACTCTCTCAGTCACTACTCATATGAAGAAGTTTCAGCTAAATTCAAGCAGAAAATAAACTCCACAGACATAGCGCGGCTGAGCGAGCAACAGACACGCGCAACAGACACGCGCCACTGCTCGAACTCTTCCATTATATAAAAAGGTGATTCCACACACACACACAGACACACACACATCCACACACACACACACACACACCATGGAGGTATAAACACCATGTTCACTGTGTAACACAAAACACATAAAGACAAGAAACTTAGTCTATTTTTATGGGTTTGTTTAATGCTGAGAGAATGCCTTAACACAATATTTTATTGAGGATATTATAAATCCTTGAACGTTTCTACATTTATAATTACACTGTTAAAATATACAGTACAATGTAGATAACTAATATTTTAATATTTTACAGTATTTGTTTATAATACCAACACTATGAATCTATGTTAATTGTTACCAAGGAGAAATAATTAGAAATTACTACATCTATTTACAATTTAGAAGTTAACATACACTCATGGAGGTATACCTCTATGAATTACACAACTGATGTTTTCAAGGTGCAAGATTGAAAGACTGACCATAGACTACCATTAAAAATAAACAGTTAATTCCTTAACACTGTATAACACCATACCTGAGTTAATAAAGAAGCATTGATAATTTTAATTAATTGATTACCATAAATATAATATAATTTTAACTTTGTAACAATATTTTAAGTAGTGAACAATAAAATCACAGTAAATAGCTACAAAACATTTTACAACCTGCTTTACTACAAAAAAGCATGTTTCAAAGAGTAAAGGTCTATTTAAAAAACATTAAATTTCACAGTTATTATTTTTTTTAAAGTTGCATCTTGTAAATTTTAATAACACCTTGTAAATTTTAATACTGAAGATACATATTACTTAACTACAAAGTTGAATTCCTGTTTTAACATCAATTTTAAAAATGTGCAGATTATAACATTTAATACCGAACATGACCTTGTAGTCAACCTTCTTCTTGAGCCGCTTACTTTTTCGAATGGTACAGAATTCTGCCATGATTGCCAATTTTCATGTCTATAAAAAAAATCAAACGATTCATTAACCAGTGTTACATTATCATAATTTTTATGCATACTCTATATGGTAAAATTGTACTTTTTATTTATTTTAATTGTTTTTTTTTAACCTTTACCTCGAAGAAGAACCTGAAGAGCACTTGGCTTTTTATTATTAATATTATTATTAATATTGTAATTGTTATTGTCGTGATGACAATATTTTTATTTTGCGTCAGGAGAATCAAGTAAAGTGTAATTTTTGCCCTACCTGTACTGTACAGTACATTTGAAAGTCGTAAATAACATTACAGTATTTGAAAATAGATTAAGTAGTGACCAACTAAAAATGTATGTATACTTACACATCATGGTGTAATTTTAACAGTAAAGTTGAAACCAGGGTTGTAAGGCCTACAGTAATTTTTCTACACACACCAGCGCTACACAAGGGAGTCGCGGCAATATTGTAGGCGACATACCTACACAAAAATACAGTAGTCCAGTTAAGACATCATATAGAATATTATGTACAAAATAAGTTTTTAAAGACTGAAGCTAGTAATTTGAATATATAGGCATTCTTCAGTATATTATGCATGACATAAACTATTTGTAATGTAAATACCATTTTATACACATGCGCAGATCGATTCGCCAGCAGCGAGTCATCGCCAGCAGCAGCAGCGAGTCGCCAGCAGAGAGATGTCACTGCAGCAAAACACTATTGTACACGGCACCAACACTGTTCTAATATAGACAATGGGTCGTGCTCATATTATTTGTTATATTTTTATTATTCATTATTTTCACTTGACTCGCATAAATAATTTTGTTCGAAGAACATTTAATGCAGTTGTACTTCGCAGCACTTCACTTGCAATTTGCAATTTCTAGTATACATGTATTACTTACAGATAATGTTAGCCTAAAAATAGTGTATCTTTCTGATACCCAGCACACTCACTATGCAAGATAGCGATCATGCAGTGTGTACGAGTTCACTAGAGCGTAACAAAGGTCAATCCAGCCGAATCGCGATAAAAAGTTTGATGTGAGGTTGCTAGAGGTCGCAACAAGTAGGTTGACCTGATATCTATAATAATTGCAGATTTTTCTCAAAACATCTCACGTTTATCTAAAAAACGCCGCAATTCCCCGACATCAAAATATGTAAAGCAATAAATCATTTTAAAGCTTATCATTTCAATTTTATATTTAAAAGTGAACCCTTTGACATTTCACTGAACTTTTTACTGTAAACGGGAAATAGTTGGAAATGACAGTACAAATGTGGTTGATTTCCCATGTTAAACACAATCCGCTCTGAGGCGTTAAGCAGATGCGCGCTACTTCTTCATATGCTATAAAATATTACCACAGCGACTTTACGCCCAACTTCGCGTACACGAATTTCCCCGGGTCCCAGGGTCTAGGATTGGGTAAGTCCGCCTAGGTCGATAAATTTAACAAATGCTCAAAAAATAAAGGAATTGTCTCCGAATTCTGCCGACTTGAAACTCTTCAAATTGCTTAAAACTCACATTGGTTGCCATAAATTAAAACACAAAGCCCATTCTTGTAAATTACTTTGTTGTTTACTGTCGCTAAATATAAGCAGCTCGCTAACTGCTGCTAAAGTAAAGATAGACAACACCGCGGTCCGTACCTGAAAAGACCTGGCCTGTGGGCTGATCGGATCGTTAATTCACAGCGTGAAGACTCGCGTGTTTCCACAGATTCGCTGCTAAAAATAACTCGTTACATCATGCAATACTGATTTCTTCCCCCCGAATATTGTTTTGATAGGTTATTGAATCATTGAATCGTAGGTGAAAACCACCTTGCAAAACGATCGTCATTTCCGTCTGTTCATACACTAGGCCTAGGGAATCCCGGGGTATAATTCCATGTTTTTGACATCGGAAATCGGGACTTCAATTTGAAATAACAAATTTTGAAGTATGATTAACATTTTCGGGTATCCAAAGCTGTCATGTCCTAAAAAAACTCCTACCTTAACTCAAACCATGGTAGGGCTGGGGTGGTGTTGGGTTACACCACAAAATGTCCTTCATTTTTATTTTTCACAATTTGGCAGATTTGCCACTGTTTTGAACTTGACTGGTCAAACCACTGAAGCGCAAAGTTGGCGGTTTTAGAACTTCAAACTATCCATTTATCATCTACTAAAACAGTCTTCATTGTTTGACATACTGTACCTCCATGGTTTGACAATAACAAATTTTCTTTCGTTCTTCAAAATCTGCTTAGTGACACGCATGCGTAATAAGTAGAATAGTTATCACAATAACTACAACCACTCATACTGCATGTCACACATGCGCTGTATGGTGGTAGATAAAACGTGCCTCAGTCAATGATTTATTTTCGAGTTTGCAAAGAGTTAAGAATACGGAATACTCATTTATTTTACATATTCAAATATACATGACATGACTATGTTGTAAACCAGTAAAATTACACAGCAGTCGTAAACAAAAAACTTCATAATACTGACGACACGTACGTTTTTCTGTGTTTAAAGTACAGTAACTGTGCACAATTTGTTTTTTTCTGCACCACTTTCTTTTCGTTTTTTTTATATATAGGCCTAGAGGAATTTCATTTCAACGATGTTTCTGTGTTTGAAGTACAGTTAACTGTACACCAGGTTTTCACGGAATGCATTTATGCTACATATTCAATCGTTACAAATACTCTTGATTTTTATTTTGTCGAAAATTATTGTTTATTGATCTGTATGGTAGTCTTGTGGTAGACCAATATATTATTTATTTTAACAAGACTGAATGCTGCTGTCGTCGTCGTCGTCGTGTTTTGTACGTATTGCACACCAACAGCAACGTCAATTGCCGTGTTCATCGTGTGTAAAAGACTTGTAGGTATATAAGCACATTATGATTCGATTCAATACCTTAATGTAAAATGTTGTTCAGATCACGTTAATTTTTACTAAAACACACGTTACACCTACTAGACGACAAGCAGTAGTCGATTTACCACACCTACCTAAGTTCACGCTAGGGCCTAGACGTTCGCACAAACAACACAGACAACTAGTGTAACCTGTATACTCCCGCGATAGAAAACAAAATTTCCGCAAAATATTAAACACGTTCGATCCAATACCATTATGTAAAGACCGTGTTTGGTTAGATCACTTTTTTCCTTTTTAATAACGTGCACCTGCTACATTAACACAACAGAGGCCTAACCCTACCGACGATCCCGTAAACAATTGGTCAACTACACCAACAAGGTATGCATTATGGAGCTCGTTTACCCTCTCGCGATGAAAAACAAAATGTCGGCAAAGTTTTCCCGACGCATGCGCATATCGAAATTTTCTCCTAAAAACGACTCAAAAATGGTGGTAGGCGGTATATGTTTTATCGCGTACGTCGCTACATTTCTCATCTAACAAACCAAACAAAACAATTTTTGCACAACTACATGTCCCCCAGTTACTACGGTATGAGGGAAACATTATACCCACCGTGAGGCACCGTTTAGGAGCCTATTCGTTTACAAACCCGCTGCCAC
>NW_022708762.1:174578-192075 GCF_011630105.1 Anneissia japonica | reverse complement strand
CTATTGAAAGTTTGAAGTTTTTCGGAAAAGTACTCGAAATATGGCGGAAAGTCAAAAATTTTCACTAAGGGAGCCTCGCAAAATAAAGCCTGTCTCTTATACACATCTAGATGTGTATAAGAGACAGCACACACACATACATGTGAAGTAGCTATAACCGATGACATTGAAAACATACGCTAAAAGTGGTGACATAGTTAATCTTCGTTTTTTTATGTTAAAAATGTTTGTAATGCTATATCTGTGAGTAAGCAAGGGATGTTTAGCAACAG
This sequence comes from Anneissia japonica, assembly GCF_011630105.1. NCBI lineage: Eukaryota > Metazoa > Echinodermata > Crinoidea > Comatulida > Comatulidae > Anneissia > Anneissia japonica. Next base: position 191,803 of record NW_022708762.1, on the reverse strand, counting down.
CCCTAACATTGAGTAGGCCATTGCATAACTGAGTACGAGTATGTCACAAGATACCGCTGCTTATATTTACAACACACAACGTGTGTCTATGAACTTGAAAAAATTCCTAACTAACGGTGACTTTTGAGGAAAAGCTCAGAAATCTCACCAGGTGGTATATAGAGGGAGCTCTCACTGTTTAAAGCTATTTCGACAACTGGCGACGTCATCGCTTGCGAGTATGTCATCGGTAAACAGGTGTGTCTACACACGTGTGTCATCGGTTGGTATGGGTTCACCAGAGCACACCCACACACACACATACACACACACATTTCACGTTCGAATTTCCCCGTTAGTTCCTTGTGACCTTAAGGTCACAAAAGAACTAAAGATCAAAGTAATCTTTATTACAATTTGTAAACAAATTGAAGTTTAACAATTAAAATCGAAAGAAGGATATCATGATTAACACTTTCGAAGGCATAGGAGTAGTCCAGAAATACCCCAACTGTATAAAATCTATTATCAAGTGGAGAGGTAACTTTATTAAGAAGCGATAAAATAGCATGGGTGGTGTGTTTCGCCCTAAAGCATATTTTGATTAGTTAAAATAGAGCTTGAATTAAAAAAAAAAACTAAGTACGAGTGTACATAAATTTTTTTAAAGATTTTTGACAAGTCGGTAAGTAATGAGATTGATCTATAATTTAGACAAGTTTTGGACATCCCCTTTCTTATGTATTGGGATAATTTTTGCGACTTTCATGTGGGATGGTACAATATCACATAATATCGAATGAAAACAAGAGCTAAAGGTTTAAAAATTGTCATAAGCAACACTGTTTTAATAAATCATGAGAGATTCCATCGAATCCCAGGCTTTTTTTTTTACTTTTCAGTTTATTTATAATTTAAAGTACCTCAATCTCGGTAACAGAAGTAAACATTGAAGTAGTATTAGAAACATCAGATAATGTTTTGGAAGTAATATAACATTCCTCAGAATTATGTGACATTCCTCTATTAAAAGCAAGTTATCTCTATTACTTTTTGGATTCGTGCCTAGTATGTTTCTGATCACTTTCCATGTGCCTTTAGTGTCGTTGAGAACGCCTTTAAATTTGTTAAGGAAGTACTTACTTGTTGTTAGTTTATTCTTAATTTTGGCATATGCTATTTTAGAAACATTGGTGAGGTCTTTTTTCCATTTAAAATAGAGTCTGCCTTTTTAGTTGATTCACTTTTAGTAGCGGTTTTGTATCCATGGTTTCATTATTTTATTCTTCTGTTTGTGTGACTTGAATTCAGTTACATCAAAACAATCATCACGATGTGACTTAAAAATCTTCATAAAATTATCAAACGCCAGGTTTGCATCTTCAGTATGAAAAAACAGATTCCAAATTTTTGTTAATTAACTTTATTTGACAGTGTCAAATATTAACAATATTTGACAATGTGAACTAAGCTTTGACTACCAATGCCTTTTCACATGGAATTAAATATATCTTAATTATTAACATAATTATGCATGCATCAGTGTTTTATGCTTATAACTATTCCTCTTTATTCAATCTAGATTGTGATACTAGAACAACGGGAAAATATGGACCCGGATGCCTTCTTGATTGTCACTGTGATGCTACCGAGTGTCAGCGAACAGAAGGCTGCAACCAAGCCGCTAATTGTCATGCTGGTTACACTGGCACCCGTTGTCTAGGTTTGTAAAGATGTAATTATTTTCATAATAACGTGAATGATTATTTTTAAAACAACAATGGAATTTGTATGGATAGTTTATCTTCAGCATCATCATTCATTCTTATTTTATTTGTGTTTTACTTTTATGTCAGAGAGAGATCAGAATGTTGAGTGTCCTGATGGTGTTTATGATCCACAATGCACTAAAGTATGTCATTGTAGAAACTCGTCGAAATGTGATCGGAATACCGGAAGTTGCCCTGCTGGTGATGTGTGTGAAGATGGATGGGCTGGGGTAGGATGCCAACAAGGTAATTATTTTAGATGAAAAAATGATATGCATTTAAATTTCCATCCAGTTAATTGTTTTATAATGCAACTGTAAAGAGATATTTTCTGTTATAAAAAAAATGGAAACAGTTAAGATCATTATCTGTTATGTTTGTGAATACTGTGATCATACATCCAGGTATCCTTACCAACATGTTAAACTGCGAAAATATTCTATAAAAGTCATTTTTCACGAAGTACTGAATCGAAATTAGTTTATGAAATCTATTGATAGGCACAATCGAATTGCTAATCACAAATTTTAATTCGATCAGTACGCATCACGGTTCTGTACTATGTTACAAACTAAACTGTATTCATTTTTGTTTTGTTTGTTGGGTAGAGTATATGGAGTTTCTACTTAGTGTTTAGCTTACCGATATTAATGTTTAAATAAAGACTTTGTTGTGTCATTGAGCAAGGCACTTAATCTCTGCTTCTCTTTACCCCTAAATAGTCTCTTGTGGGTTGTCTGCTCCTGCGCTGACGACAGCAGCAACACGTGCGGACACAAGTGACTTGGCGAAAAACACATTTGTGAAATGCTCAATATTTTATTTTATTTTTATATTCTTTAATTCTTTTTTTTTTAACTCTAGGTAATCTGATCAGTGAGAAAACATTGTTATCCTTTAGGGTTAAACAAAATAAACACTCAATAAATCATTAATGAAAGTTAGTATGCTACTAATTCTATCATTTCAAGGCAAAAGGGACATTATATTTGTAAAACTGTATACAATGAATTGCATAATTGTATTATTGTGATAAAAGTTGACTACTTTTCTTTAATTTTAGCTCTTCCGGCTCTTAGCGATGCTCCATTGGTCGGAATGTTTGCAAATGATGTCAAACTAAGGTGGTCAATCTGGAGTTTGGACAATGACTATGGTCGTGGTACCGTCGACAGTTACCAATTGGAATTCTGGCCAACTAATGATACCAGCGAGTTAGTTGTTCTAAGTATTAAAATGGGAATTGAAGTAAACATACCGTGGGCACAAATGAACTATTACTGGGAATATACTTTCAGAGTAAAAGTCGTTACTGAAGTTGAAGGTTTGTTAGTTGTTGGGAAACCTAGTCCACCTGCTGTCTATTCAATATGTAAGTGTTGTACGCCATCACTATCTAACAAATGTCCATATACTGCTAATACGATGATGTATAATAAACGCCTAAAATAGCCTTTAATATAATAATATTATTTTAAATAAAATTTAATAATAACACTGCTATTACCATTATCATGATTATCATGATTATTCAACCGCACTAATCCAATAAATCATTTTACTGTCATTGTCTTCATTGCATTGTATACTGTAGATCCGCCCTCTCTACGAAATCAGCCATTTTTCACTTCACGCAGTTCACTTGGTATTAACATCACCTGGACTGAGTGGACATTCAATCTTGATTACGGCATAGGATTTGTAACTGGTTACGTTGTGGAATGGTGGGATGCAGTGGCAGCCTGGAATATCAGCAACGTCACATTTTATGGAGAGTCTTCTGAAGGGATACTCATTCCCAATATTCCATATGATTCAAACGTTGTTGTACAAATAAGAACGCTGTATAATAACAGCAAAAGTGAAGGCGTTGGTCTGCCTAGTCCAATGCTGGTTGTATTTAAGGGTTAGTAGAACGTACCTCCGCCAATGAGGTTACGTATCACCGATCTGTCTGTCTATCTGTTAGCAGGATTACGCAAAAACCAAGAAATATGTCATCCTAAAATTTAGTGAAATGGCACATAATAATTTAAGAAAGAGGTAGTTAAATTTAGAAAGAAAATGTCAAGTCATGAAATTTCCATTATTTTTTTCACCCTTGAGCACAAAAGAAAATAATGGAATTGCCCATACACGACCTGTGTATTGTTTAGTATTAATGCACAGGGCAGAGCTATGTACTCTATGGAGTTACTGATCTCGGGGTTTACCATCAGATGGATTATTTTGCGTTTCAATGTTGTATATCTTCACCAATATAATAGTAATATTAATAATAGAGTAATAATATTAATAATTAAGGTAATAATGAAGATAAGGCCATTGACAATGATGATGAAGATGATAATAATGATATAACTGCTATTAACTTAGAACTACCCATTAGACATGTTCACGAGGTGTATTGCACCATTTCAAAGCAACTTAAGGCACGGAAGCCGGAGGAGCACACAATTCACAGGTGCTCAAGTAATGGTCAGGTTGTACATAATTGAAAAAAAAAAATCACTAAGTCACCAAGACATGTTTCTGCCCTCTTAGAAAGCTGTCCGTATGGATGGAACCAATTCGAAGAAGCATGTTATTTGTTTGGTGACAGTGTTGTCAACTGGAATAATGCAAACTCATCGTGTCAACAAGCAAACGCAAATTTGGTATCAATTACAACGCAGAATGAAAACGACTTTTTGACGTCACTTCCATACAACATACCTCACGGACATTTCTGGATCGGGTTGAAGTTTGTAGCTCTGAACTGGAACTGGACATCGGGGGAGACGTTTGCTTTTTATAGTATGAAAATCTTTCAATATAATTTGACATTGAAATTGCTGGATATACTTTGTTTATTTTATGCTCATGATAACAATTTTCGTAGTAAATCATATAAACAAAGATACTAGCTGGATATAAACTTACGTAAATTGCCATCATTTGAAACAGAATGGCACCGCGTAACGTCTGGATCTGCGTAAAAGATATGACATATCTGCTTCACTTTTGCTATGCGAGAGTTCTAGCTTGTGTTTCTAGTATCTTCGATATAAATCACTAAAGGTAAACGTTTGTTTAGATCTGTAGCTAGAAGATACTATTATATATGATGATTTTACTTTTAACACAGAAAATTTATGTTTAACTCGTAAATATAAAGCAATATGCATTCCTAGAATTATAGGAAATTGTATAGTGTTGATGTGCGATGGGCAAGTATAGGCCTACTGTTTCTCTCTGTGAAACATATTGTCGAGGATACTAAGCCAAAATGTATTCTTATACTTTTTATTTGTTATCAACAATATACTTTTGTTTTTGTTAGACTGGCAGGAGGAAGTTATACTAAACACAGGAAAGTGTGCACAATTGGATTCTGTGACCGGCTTCTGGTCTAATGTCCCTTGTGAAACAACCAATAGAGTCATCTGTGAGAAAGGTAAAAATTAGTTTAAAAAATTGACGATGCTGATGAATCGTTAAAAAATATATCATCTATTACTGTTATTATTATAAATTGTATTACTTAACACTTCGTCAGTGGTTTTCCTCAGCAACGTCAAAGATGTTCGTCAGAAGTAAGACAATAAATCCACAAATGTTGACGCTCATGCGTATACTAATGAAATATATTATGATTAGTATTGTTTGTTTTTCGAAATATATATATATACAAAAATATATACTGATTAACATTGATGTATATATACATACTATATAATCAAGTTTCATTATTGTCGTTTTATGTTTATAGATATTCAGAAATTTGGCTGCTTTAATGGGAGTTGGCATGGGTATAAGAAGGAATGTTACCGTCATTTTAGTAATCTATCGTCGCGGGAAACAGCTTTATCCTCCTGCCGAGAGTTGCGAAATGCCGACTTGGCTAGCATCCATTCAATCGATGAAGATGAGTTTATTCAGACTATCATTCGGTCCTACGACAAAAATTCGTGGATTGGCCTTATTTCGTGTAAGTAGGCTTTGGTCCAATCGTTACTGTACCAAATTTTAACGGTTTTATATACCTTTATTTAGCATTCACCTCTTGAATGAGAGCACAATTTCCCCTGTGATGAAAGCTCAGCGCATTTCGCAGAGAGAAAGAATATCTGTTATAAGTCAGTTGTGACGTCATCATTGCAACTCCTAATGTTATTTGCCTATCCACCACAGTACAATAATTGTTCACATAGTGTTTCCGATCCTTGGCTTGATAAGCTTTTTTTAGTCTCGTGTGCAAAAGGTGGAAACAATTTTCTACACGATACATCGCGCACCGCGATGAAAATTGAATTGTTATTGAAAATTACTTTCGTAAAACAAGGTTAATTCACATGAAACAAATTAACGTCAAATTCAATATTATGTATGAACAATTAAGGAATTTCTTGAGTCAATATACCCTAATAAACTAAACAAACTGAACATTTAATAGGAACTCGACTTATTTTAAAGACTCAATGAAAGAAATTTTATATAGGCCTATTCAGGAGGTCTTCGAGGCCTAGATCGTAGCCTAGCCTGATTATGCAACCATCGCATGATTTTACCTGTCTGCACCGAATAAAAAAATGTGATTACTGTATTTTATCAAGTGTTTTAAGAAATGTTTATTTCTTTAACGAATGTCTCTCAAAATAGTATTACAAACTTCACCCAAAAGTTAAAGATGTATCCATACTAAAACTGCTGCAGCTGATGTGTAACGTCACTGTGTGTTAACGTGTACCGCAGGAGCACAAATCAGCATACGCACAACTAAATGTAATACGCACACAGCATACCGAGCGATAAATATAGCAATCGATAACTGCATGCTACATACAGATGATTATCAAAACTAACATTAAAAGACGGTGATTGACTTATAAAGCAATTAATATAACTGCATACATCATACACTTAGGTTATATTTAATGCATTCAAAAATGTTTTCAAGCGTGAATCTAACTTTCGTATAATAATTTTGCGCTAGTGTATATATACGCACCTCTACTAATTGCTTACTATGGATTTAGGCTGTTGATGGCCAACATTTCTATTCGTCTAGCCCTGACTAAGATTTTAATGCACTTAATTTAGGAGAGAATATCTGAACTGATGTAGACAAATTTGAAAACAAGGAACAACATGGGATGTGTACCAACATATGTATCCGGAAAGAACAGCCCCAAAAATGATTATAGCCTTTTTTAAATGATCACACCCCATTTTTTTGAAGTGCTACTTCCTACTTCCTACTACTGTCTAGCCTACTGTTTAAGGTAGCACTTCCCAATGAGAAAGGGGGCGTGTCCATTAAAAAAAGTGTGGTCATCATCAGACTCTTCGTCCTGGATACAGATTTTGGCACACGTCCCATATTGTTCCTAGGGTTCAGTCTATATTAGTTGAGTTATTCTCTCTGAAATTAAGTGCATACAAATCTTAGGTCCTCTTCTATGACAGTTTAGTATCCACTGGTGAAAATTAGAAATAGTTAAGATCTAATACAAATTATTAATTTTTTTTTTTTGCATTACGTTAGATTTACACATAAGTATATACATTTCATTATGTAAACAGAAATAGATCAACATTTTTACTTAACAGTATTAATTTTCTGTCGTTTGCTCTCTTTTAATCTAGCTGACAAAGAGAAGTGGAGCGATGGCACAGATTTTAACTACGGTGAGGTCATCGACACTGGTGCAGAAGGTCGGTGTGTCGTTTACAGTCTGGAAAAACACATTTTCTCTTGGAAAATGCAGTTGTGCGCATCTGAACATGCGTACGTGTGTAAGGATATGAGAGGTAAAATGTAGTCTCGCATATTGAATTGTTTCTATCGCATCGGTGTAAATAGTCAAAATTTGTTTAAGAAGATATAACAATCCGGTACAATGGCTCACTATTCTCAATCTAACATTTCTTACTATTTCCACAGCATTAACAATTGTTTTTACATCATTAGCCATCTGGTATAGCGACTGGCGGACATACTACTTAGAAAATTTAACATTTCTTTTATCTCTATTTACAGCATTAACTATATTTTCTCTAAAGCAACTTGATTTCATTTCAGCGCAACAATTAAAACTTCTAACGAAAAAATTATCGTCTAACCAGAAACCATGTTTTTTCTTCAGCTAAGTAATTGCAATGAAATGTCAAAGAATTAATTAGTTTTATTTCAGCTATCGAAGCAACTGAATAGTCTTTTTTGGTTCTACGGACACCAACCTATGTTATATTGTATGACGGGTCAATAATTAGTCTGGTAGGTAAAGCTATTATTGTTATTATCATTATCATTGTTGTTTCTTATCATCGTCATCATCATCATAATCATTATCATCAGTATCGTCATCATCATAATGTATTACTAGTATCGGCTAATTGGAATTATTGTTACATTTCGTTATCAACCTAAATTTTTGAGCGAATGGACCTTCCCAGATTGTTGGTCTAACTTAACAACTGACCAACCAGAAGGATACGGGCTTGTCCCATAAGCACGTCTGTTGTTGCACAGACGTACGTGTGTACCTAATACCTAGGTTTTATGCTGTCATTTTGTGGTCTGTTTGCAACAATAACCAAGGGGCGGGCCTTGCGGAAAGGTCCATTCTGATAAAATATAAAAGGTACATGTTGAACATCAGCAAGCTGCGAATTGCTGTTGTGTTGTGCTTACAAAAATAAATGTAGACAGGTTTTTAACCACTTCTTACCATCTATGTATATCAAAATTCAAGTCAAATATCAGTTGTATCGTTTTGTTTGGGCGCCGAGTATCATTTGTTCAACTTCTCTTGTAAGGAGAGAATTTCAGAACTAATGTGTACTGGGGACGTGCTGGTTTTCTAAATTGTGTCCTTTCTAGCTTTTATTCATATGCTATCACAAAGTATTATGCAAAATGCTTTTGGTAATTTCAAAACCATGCAGTCTTGCGTAGTTTCAGACCGATGGTGTTGTATGGAAACGCCTAAAAATATATAGTCCTTGGTGAAATAAAATGTATTATATATGGATAGAAAGCCATACTGGTGGTGCTGTGGTCTCTGTAATCTCTAAGAAGAATAATCTGGTAGCTAAAAAGGTAGATACAGTAAAGCCCTGTGCAGACTGTCAAATTGTGTTTGATAAAAACATGTGACAAGCTTAAATATGCAGAAGAATATATCACAGCATATCGTAAATATGGTCATGTTGTGATCGATATTAGAGCATGACCATATATAGGCACATCATGATTGGCATACAATAGTTTTTTTTTTGTCAATGATAATTTGATTGTGAGGACAGAGCTTAACAGTGATAAAACCACATTATTTAATGGATCTCTGATACAAGGTTGTCTCTAACTATGACTTAGAGGTCGTCTAAGACCAATGAGTTCGAAGTTATTTTTGTCAATAGTAATACAATTTTATACAATTTTTTTATTAATTTAGTTTTTAGTTTTATTTTAAATCCTGAAATATTTTCAATTTTGTATAGGCCCTATAGGAAGAAAACCATGGTACGATTTACGGTACATATTTCAACATTTGACACAATTTGGTATCATCTTTTGGAAGTGCATAGCAGAAGAAAGCATGGCATATTTTTTTAAGAACGCATGAACTAGATATTGATGAATGAAATTTGACAAAGAACCTGCATAAAATAGACATGTGATTAAAGTTTGACCACTTAACATACATCAACTTCTCTGGTGTATCGCATGTAAAAGAAAATATTGACGACTTGAATGTGAATTCAATGTATTATACTTGCGACATACCGTAATCTTTTAATATGGTAGGGCTGCAAGCATTTATCATATGTGACCCAAGCTCACAAACGAGTTGTAAACTCGTCCTCAGGCCAAAATGAGTTTTTGTTATAATGGCATAGAACATAGCATTTACTTTAAAATGACAGTTAAATGAACTCAATCGGGTGTCTGGAAACAAAGTTATGACCGTTTGAATAATTGTCATCTTATGAACTTTCTTAAATTAAGTTTTGAGAAAAATGCTTTTATTTTCGGCAGGTTGCTATTCATTTTTCATTAGTTCCCATTCGAAAATGGCTAAATTTTACCTCTTACAGTTGGAATTTTAAACTCAAACTTCAGGAATAGTAAGATTAATAGTATAATTTATTTATTACACAAAAACCCAATTCATACAAAATTCACATTCTACGCCCTATTCTGGGTATTGAGGCTTGTTTCTCAATACAGTGCAGTGCGAGTTTACAGCCTGTTTGTGAGCTTTTGTCACATATTATTTTATTATAGTCATTCCGTTTTAGTCAAATCTATCTGGCATCTCTATGCCCATATTTGGTTGTGAAACATTAATCCCATTTCATACATAATTATGTAATATAATTTGTTCCTGTTAACGTTTTTAAGTGGATTTTTCCTGAAACATGTATGTGTGTATACCCCTCTAATAAAATTTTACAGATACAGGGTCTAGATGACTGATTCCCGTAAAAAAGTATTTACACAATTTTCTGGCAATATACATCTTATTAAGGCAATTCTGGTGGCCATTTTTGCATTTTGGCGGCCATCTTGGATATGAAGTAAACTTTTTCAAATTAATTCAGGATTAACAAACAGATAATAGGCAGATTTTTTCAGAATTATGTTAATTTGGCGGCTATTTTGCATTTTAGCGGCCATCTTGGATTTGAGGCCAAATTATGGGTGGCATTCAATTGACCATGAAAGGTTTATGTCTAAGATGACAAATCCACTGATTAAAACATCGACATTTAAAACCAAATAATAAGCTGCAAATCTGGAATTATTGTATTTTTCGCGGCCATTTTAAATTTTGGCGGCCATTTTGGATTTGAGGCCAATTTCTGTGTGGCCCTCGCTTGATCTTGAATGGTTTATGTATCAGGTGACAAATCAACTGTAAAAACATTGACATAACCGAATAATATGCTACATTTTTTCTAATAATTGTGATTTTGGCGGCCATTTTGGATTTTGGCGGCCATCTTGGATTTGAGGCAAAATTCTTGGCGGCCCTTGATTGATATTGAAAGGCTTAGGTCTGAGGTGACAATTCCACTTCAAAAAAGTTGACAACACCAAATAAATATGTTGTATATCTCTAATAATAGTAATTTTGGCGGCCATTTTGGATTTTGGCGGCCATCTTGGATTTTGAGGTTAAAATTTGGGTGGCCCCCCAAGCTTATTTCAAATAGTATGGGGTCAGGATGATAAAACCTCTGAGAAAACCTTGACCGGAAAAAATGGCAGTTTATTCTTGGCTGGGACCTGTCTAAATTATTTGTTATAGCATAAATGTACAATATAATCACAAATTCTGATTACAGTACTTGATTAATACATATATTTTATAGGCCTACTATCTTCTAAAATTTTCTTATTTTTAACTTAAGAATATGTAAATTTATTATAATATAAAATATTTGCGATATTTTGATTATACCACTTTTATTTAATTAAAAATTAAATGAAATTTTATTTTCTATAATAAATAAAATTTTATACAATAATCACATTAAATGATGTGGCCTATTTGAATATAATTATAAAAAGCATGATCATAATATTTATATTAAGTAATCAATAATATATATTAACTTTTATATACTTTAGTTATGATTATAAATAAGTTATTACATTAAATAATTTGATATGTGCACATATTACTATATGTGTATTTTTTACATTAATGTTAAATTTACATCAGCTAGAACATACTCACAGGTGGGAGACGATCGATCAATAATAAGAGAGAAAAGTTCAAAGGAGTTTAAATATATAGACGTTAAAAATAAAAATTCAGGTTTTTAAAAACTTCAGATGGAAATATGATGATGCCACAATGTCCGATCAGCAATAATGATCTATAAAATCATATCTATAACTCATGTGCTTTCAGAATATTTAATAAAAATTGGGGTCACCTTTCGTCCTAAGGAGCTATAACTGATTAAAAATAGGCATAATTTTAAGAATACTGTATATAAATGTTGACGCATGCGTACGCGCAAGTTAAGACGCGCGAATGGAAAACTGAGGTACCTGACATCAAACCTTGACCTGAAGTGTGTGCCCATTGAATATGATTCAGAAATGGCGAATGGTTAAGATGATTATGGGGTCTTTAATGTTTTGAGGAAAGAAAGATGAGGGGGTTGGGGTCTGAAAAAACATTTATTTTGACCATGATGACGTCATCAAATTATAAGTAAAAGTCATGTATATGAAAGAGAATTGTTTCAGCTATAACATTCTCAAAGTTGGGAGACGATCGACCAAGGATAAGCGAGATACGCTCAAATGCGTACTATTTTCAAAAAATGACGTATCGATAAAATTCAGTTTTATTGAATTCAGATGGCAATATGATGACGTCACAATGTCTGATCAGCCATTATGATCTATAAAATAATCATATTTACAACTCATGTGCTTTCAGAATATGTAATAAAAATTGGGGTTCATCTTTCATCCTAAGGAGCTATAACTGATTAAAAATAGGCCTGATTTCAGCATATTTTCACTGTATATCAGCACAAATCCGCGCAAAGATCAAACCGTCGCAGATTACTTACAATCAGAATTTATACCCCTAAAGTTGGGCCAATTTATTTTTTAAGTGTGCTGCGGCCGATGCAGTTCCGACGGCCCTGTTAAATTGTAGGCCCTAATCGGTATAAGGCCTAACATAAGCAAACACAGCACTTAATGAGAAAAAAAAAAAAAACATAAGCAAACAAAAAAAAAAAAAAACACCTTTTAACATTTCAAGAAATCATCTACAGCGTGATAATAATGCAGAGGATATTTAGGCAAGTGAAATGAATGAACGTAAGCCTACTCTCGAACCATAGGGCCATCGAGCGGAACGGTTACACCACTGCCTAGAGAGGTGTCATATTTTTTTAATGTGCTCATCTCAGCCCCAACCATGGTGGGGAAGAGGTGGGTATGAACCATAGTCCCCGCTACGCGTCTGCCAATGTAGAGCAGGATGGGGATGGGTAGATGGTTTACAGGTTTACCAGCTGCTCTATTCCTGGATATCCAGAGATGCCAAAGAACAAAATTGACCAATCAACTAGTACTAGTCAGTCAATCAAGCAGTCGGTCATTTGATTGTTTGGCGAAACCTAGTAGTTATGGACAACTATAAAAATGTTATATCCACGTATTTATGAAATTCAAACTGAATATTCAATATATATAAGTAATAAATACATAAATGCGAGTACATTGAACTAAAACGTGCCAAAACTTCCCAATTAAATTATTTTATTACCGATTCATTTTTTACTGTGTCTGTGTATTATCGATAACAGGTAATGATGAGGCAACACTCTGAGACTAACTTTAATAATGTAATTTTATTAGACAGGCGATTTGCCAGCTTCATCAGATGCATGAAGAAACAGAGAGAATGAATTAGTTATGCAAAAGTTATTTTCTGTTTGTTCACGTTACACTTCACACATCTGATGAAGCTCGTGTTTAATAAAATTTCATCATTAAAGTAGTCTCAGGGTTCGGCCTCATTATTACCTGTTATCAATATTTGTTCAGAATTTTATTAATCTCAATAAATTACCTGTATTTACCGATTAAAATACCAGTGTTTGAGTTTCGTTTGTTTGTCTGAATTAGATGTATTTTTGCATGCAACTGAGTCTTGAAGGTGTTGAAAAATGTGTGAAGACGATACGATGAGGATGATCATAATAATATATTTAATATAAATTCATTGTGAAAAATACAAAACAAATGATTAAATTGAAAAACAAATACAATTCAAGAATGTAAGAACGATATTTTTCTAAGCCTTTCAGTGACTTGTTTCGAGGGGGACTGATACATTAGGGAGCTTTCGATTTGCTCGACGACTCGACGTTAAAACGGAATCACTCATACATGACCGTCCTACTGGGGATTCTACGTTCTCTGCATAAGTAGATTTGGCCAAATTGCGTACTAGAATGTACGCGACGAGGAGAACTTAACGTTCTCGCTTGCACAGATGACTTTTAGTAACGTCATTACGTTCTACATCCTATCGTCGTACAATCGAAAGCTCCCTACTAAGAACTATTGACATTAACGTTACTCCTCTTCAGCAACATCGGATAGTGTATTCCTGGTTCCTTGCAGAAGGTGGTTCCTGAGAAAGATCCCACGGAGTGGAGGCTGGTGACCACGACACTTCTCCACAAGAATCGAAAGTTCCACTAATTAATCTCAGATAAGATAGTATAATACATACTCCATGTATCGAAAAGCGCGCCATCGTGTCGGCATTCAATATTTCGACATTAATTATGTCATCATCAGGAAGATCCTTCAAAATGTCCTTCTTAGAGGTGCTACTGGACTTGATGTACACAATACCAACGGTGATAAGAAGGTACCTAGAAAGAAAAATGGATAATCTAAATATTTAACAATTTAACTGATTAATATATGAAAGCATGAACCATCATAGTTTTCAGTTTGATTAAATGGAGTGACGCTGGCAGCAGACCAAACGGACTGTGGAAGCTAATTGCAAAATGCTGGTGAGGCCACTAAAAATCTATTGACTAGTCTAAGAAAGCGAAGTGTACGTCAGGTATGTTGTGAGTAATTCCTGCAAATAAGCAGGGTCATATCTATTTTAACATTTGTAAACTCGAGCAAGATCTTGAAAACAGTCTTCTTCGAAATAGGCAGCTAGTGAAAATATTTCAATACTGGTGTAATGTAATCATGGTTCTTAATGTTGCAAATAATTATAGCAGTTGTATTTTGTATAAACTAAGCGATGTACGATTGTCGCCATACAACAAAGAATTAACCATATCAAATCCTGTCGAAACAAAATATTGTACGATCTGTTATGCTGCAGATTTGGTAAATATTTTCTTAGCTTTATTATGTTACGAAATAAATATGAAGCCTTGCTGATTATACAACGAAATGCGTGTTTGACCGTGGACATTGAGCTGTCAAAATAAAAACGAAGTTGCAAACATTCTACTGGTTTAATTGTGGTTTCATCGACAGTAAGACATTTATGTTGATGTCTGATGACAAGATCTAAAAATTCTGAATTCTGTCCTCGTTTTGGTTTAAGTAATAATATTATATTATAAAGCACAACATTAACTTTATAATTGCACAAACTGCTCAGATTGTGTTTATTTAAAAACTAGTCTATTCTAGTTGAAAATAATTTTAGAGGGTCGTTAATGAATCTGTGAAGAATTATTATTGAATAATAAAGCAACTGCACTGTAAGTTGTACCAGAAGAACAGTGAAAATACACTGTTTCCCGGTTGTACATTTACATTGAATTGCCCAATACATTATATTTCATTAATACACTTTTCATCAGCAGTGAGTTAGTAAGTACTACCAATCAATCAATCAATCGTTCCATTTATATGGTTCTGGCTTCGGCCTGTAACTGTCAATTTGTATTTGATTATTATTTAATCATACGTGAATTATGTCCTTCCTGTATGATGCCTTATTTTATTGCTATTTTATGGCCGTAACAACGCGTCTTACACATTATTTATTTGACAATTATGGTTTGTATTATGTCAATTTTTTGTCTTTACTCTATTTTGTATTTACTTTATTAAAAAAGCATACAAGAAAATGTTGAAATAATAATGGAATAGGGGTTTTTAAGTGTATTTATTATTATTATTATTATTATTATTATTATTATTATTGTTATTATATTAAGGTATTCACAAATTTCTTGTCTTGATGGAAGTTAGCAAGGTAATAAGGAGAATTGTGACCTTCATTATAGTAATATGTCATTGCGGAATACAGTTTATCGACCCATCATTTAATACTAAATATGAAGGAGATTTGTTGATTGGATTAAATTGTTATGAGTATACCATGGTAATACTACTCGAGTTCATGTCAATTTTAAACCTTTCACGACAGTATCCCAATTTTTATATAGTGAATCTGTTCGTGAAGACAAATATATACAAGATTATGCATAATTGTATAATTATTGTCATATAATATATGTCATATATTCTTATTATTCTTGATATTAATATTATTATTCTTAATATTATTATTAGTATAATAATAATAATAATTTAGTATTATTATTATTATTAATATTATTATTATTATTGTTATTATCATTATTATTATAGTGTTTTGTTTTTATAACGGAATTTGTCATTTCTTTTTGTATTGTTTTTAGTTTACATCTTCTTTTATAGATCTGATAGATGCACTGATCGTTGATTTCTACCCATATGAATGGTGTACATTATGTCGATAAAATAATCTAATTTTAGCCAACAAAAAATGTTTTAATTTTTAACCACTCCATTCTGCCTATACATTTTGTCAATAAAAAGACATGATACTTTGAATGTTTTCAATTTTGTTGTATTATTACAAAAACAAATCTTACTAGATAATAATTCTTTATATTTTGGCTTATAACTTTCTATTATTTTTTTTTATTTTGAGGTGGTAATTTTAATAAACCTAATCAGTATGTTAATGAATAAGATCTCGTCTACTGTATAACAGAAAACTTGATAGGACGCTCAAAATGTCACTCTGACTGGCTAAGCCCTTTTAATTGACCCAGGCCAATAATGGGAGTCCACAAGATGTGTTCTCTGTACTTTTCTGCATTAACTTTATAACCGATTAAATTTTATTATGTGTAGGGAATGTTAATTTGATGCATGCTATATTTATTTTTTTTTTGTACTGGTTAAGAATAAATTTGAGGCAGCTACAAAAATAAGTTAAACTTTGTGATTTATTATTCTTATTTGTGTTGTGATATGACCATTGCGTTGATCGGTGAGAGACAGGGGGAAACGTCCCCTGAATTTCAAAGTGGGAAGGACATCATGTCATATCAATTGTCTTCCCACATTCACCATTCGTCTATTATATTGAACCCTACTTTTTAAAGAGAGTCGAAAGAACAACAATTACGAATCATTATTTTATAAATGTTACCGTAGTAATGTGTTCTGATTAATTTCTTTTTCTTGTTGGTGGGTGGAGGTTGGTGTGGGATGGTTGTTTATTAATAAAAATTTCCGTTTTGTGTAATGTATTGTGTCTTACAAATAATAGCCCTTGATGGCCTTTGAAGCGTTAAAAATAAAACTGTATATATATATATATATATGTATATATATATATATATACATATATATATATATATATATAAGAAATAGTCGGAGGCTCCGGCTATATCTTTCATCTATACATACCATGAGGTACGTTTCAACAGGCTCTGAAGGCAATCAATTTCTTTCGTTATATATATAAATATATATACATATACATATATATAATATATAGTATATCTATATGGTATACATACATATAGATATGTATATATATATATGTATATATATTATGTATATATGTATGTATATATGTATGTGTATATATATATGTGTATATATGTATATGTAATATA
>NW_022708762.1:169478-174515 GCF_011630105.1 Anneissia japonica | reverse complement strand
TTGATATCCAGTTTATTCGTTTAAAATCCGACTGTATCCAATATGCTTATTTAAAAAGTACGGTAACCATCCTGTAATCGTCATCAATAATTAATTTTGCAGTAGTACATATACAACTTAAGAACGCAGAATACCGCAGTGGCTGCACTGGGGCCCTCTCTTTATGAACACTGAACCATTTATGGCCCTATGTCTGGTTATATTGTATCAACTAGCATTTTCAGTGAAAATAATATTACAGCACACCATCCTCCTCTTTGTTGAGGTGTTTCTGTGGCACCGCCCAAGTCTCAAGCAGTGAATATTCTGCGTTGCTTATGCCACTAGTTCATCGGGATTCTAATTCTAATTCTTAATTAACTAAAAAAACATAACATATAAGTTGCTTTAATTTACACAAATGCGCAATTACTGTGACAAACTGCCCTCCTATACTAAATATAAATACTGCGTATTTTAGGTAAATAAATATTGATTGATTCAATATTTTGGTTAGAAGTCATAGAAATCTATTACTGTAAAATCTTTGCAGACATTCTGATTATAATGGAAATAAAGTACTTATCATGCATTTGTTAGCAAATTTAAACGTACCACATGTTTCTAATTAAGCTGAAAATATGAATTTGAATTAATGCGGATTGTATGGTAATAAATTGAATGTGTTAAGAGCACCGACTACAATTACACTGAAGTTAAAAACAGAGCCATACTGAGTATTCGGGTGACGCAAAGAAAAAAAGTAAATGATACTTTATTGAAATAATTGAATTTAATATATGTTTCATTTAATAACCTCAGGGAACAGTTAAATTTAATTTAACTGTTCCCTGATAACCTTTCTATTATTTTCAATAAACAACTCAAAACTAATTTCATATTGTAGCACTGACGATCTTTAACAAGGAGAACGGCATTTTAACTTAAGTAAGTGGTTTTTATTAAATAAAAAATATACCCTAGTGCAAAATATCTCTGCTCTTGGAAATCAGGGCAATTACTTTAAAATTAAATACGGTGATAGGTTGCAGGTAAAAATAGCACCTGCCTTTTTAATTCAGTTTCATATACTATAAACAGATTTGGTTGTCAGGAAGTTTGGATATAACCATGATATAACTAACACTTTTTTTATTACTGGCATTATCAATTGATGCTGGCTAAATTTGCTTCTATAAGAATATAATAATGACAACTAAAGTCAGCATAAACTTATTACCGAAATAAGTAAAAAAAAAAAAAAATATGAAAGACATTTCTAATATATGAAACAGTACTAATCTTAAGGGAAGTATACATAAAAAATATTTGATATGTAAAGTGTGACTATATACTTGATAGTGTTCGCTCAGCGTAAGTCTGCATTAATTATACACACAAAGAAAGCATCTTTTATTATCGTGCTAGCCATAAACATTTTATAGACTGGTATTAGTAAAATTCAGACTGAGCATCTAGTATATAAGTAATAAATAAATAAACGCTGGTACATTAAAACTAAAATGTGCTGAAACCTCCAAATTAAATTATTTATTAACGATTTATTCTTTATCCTTTCTGAGTAATGTTGATATTTTCGATGAAAATGTATTAATTCTTGTATTAATCAAATATAACCCAACAATAATGACTACTGTTGTTTGTGTTACTTATTCTTGTTCGAAATATAGTATTGATATACAAACCTCGATTTTATTACAACGGTAATGACGTCAAATAAAATAATCTGCGCATGCCAGAATGTCGAGTTCTTATTTTTGTCTAAATTCTAGGACGCAGTTTTGACCAGAATGTACTTAGTGCAGAGAACACATAAAAAACGGATAAATGTTTTTGGAAAATATTGATTAATTAAATTTGGATTTTATTGTAGTTTCTTATAGCGCGTTACAGCACAGTGAACTTTTACTGCAATGTACCATCTACTGTAACTAACCATAACATTAAAACTTGTGTAATTATTGGGCAAGGACATCCCCAAACATAACAATCAATCAGTACTGTTTTAAAGTATATTATTAAGGCACAAACACAACTTATTTATTATTTGACATTTTAATTAAGCATTTCAGTTTGTTTTATTGTTTTATTGGTTTTTTTCAGTGTTTAACTGAAATAGAGAATATATAGCGGCACCAATTCTTAATATTTTTCCGAGCAATACGATGCGACATGAATAACACTTAATTATCACTAACACTTTATGGAATAATATTAATCAAAGGAAGAGGTGCAAAGCGGGATTACAAAATGCAAGCATGCATGGTAATAATAGACCATAGAAAAGTTTTGTGATACAGTTTTTCCTTTGTAAATTTTATATAGATCTGTAGAACAGTTTTTTGAGATATTTGATCACACACACACCAACCCCCCCCCCCCCCCCCCCCCCCCCCCCCCCCCCACCAGCACACAAACTTGCACGATTGAAAACATATGTCTCCTACCGGAGATAATAATTATAATGAAGATGAAAATATTATTTATTTATAGTAATAATGATTGTGCAAACTCCCCTGCCCTGATATTTGCAGGTCCTTGTCAGTGTAATTAGAATGGAATTGCAATATTTATGTACAAATTAACAGTAAATAGCACAGATTCTCAAAATAGCTTTAAACAGTGAGAGCTCCCTCTATATACCCCTTGGTGAAATATCTGAGCTTCTAAGTATGACATAAAAGTTATTTCAATTACATAACATTTATTTTCTTTACATAATATTTATTTTTGTTACATAAAATTTATTTATTTATTTTATGTTTTTTGTAAAATATTTTGTTTGTACATTTTTTTTAACAGGGTTTATTTGTGTGTGTGTGTGTGTTTACACATTTTTTCTTTCATACATTTTTTTTTGTATATGACTTACAATTTTTTCACGATTTGTATTTTTGTAAAAGTAATGACACATTAAAAGTACATTTTGATAAAATTTGTTGTGGTCCAATAAAAGTACATATTCATAACTTTTTTTATGGTGTACAAACTATTGCTATATACATCAATCACATGAGTCATGAGTAACAATAAATTAACAGAGCACTGCGGTGGGCTTAGCTAATTAAATAGAAACAGGTAAAAATAGTAGTTTACTAAATTCTATATCTGTTGGAACTACAATCTCTGAAAACTCTCCTTATAACAAACACGTTTTAACTATAAATAGACGCGTTTCAAATATCATATTGTGTTAGTCATACCATCGTACTAAGTATTGGTACTTCTCGTATAGTGCAATACAAGCAAAAATAACACGTTCTGATTGGTCGTTTAATTTAAGGCATAGGCCCAATTTGATAGTCGCTACTAACAGTTTCATACATTTTACAACTACAATATATACTTTTTCTCTCTTTTCATTTTACAAGCTTTATTATTAATAACGAATTAAATAGAAGCAGACATAATACATTTTTTACTATCTCATCTATTTGTGGTGAATTTATTGTTGATTTCAGTCGTAGTGATGAATGGCAAACATAGTAATGATGATGATCATCATCATCATCTTCCGTTACTGTGCATAACCTCAGCTGAGTATAGTCGCACAATGTGTTGTACAGCACTCATGTCGCCGTCAAAAGTGAAAGAAGGGTATATAAATAAATAAGTATATAAATAAATATAAATAAAATTAAATAAGTAAATAAATAAATATATAAGTAAATAAACATACAATGGTTTGATGATGGCAAACGTGGGAATTAAGCCCTCTTTATTACCATATTATTTAGAGTTCGAGAATTAATTTATTTGAATGGTGTCAGTTTGAGTATATTTACTCCACTTTGAGGTCATGTAATTTAAGCCTAGGCCCTATTTGATAGGCCCTACTATGAACAGTTGAAATTTTAAACTACAATATATACTTCTTTCTCTTTTCATTTTACAGGCTTATTATTAATAAAGAATTAAATAGAATCAGACATAATAATTTTTTACTATCTCATCTATTTGTGGTGAATTTATTGTTGATTTCAGTTGTAGTAATGAATGGCAAACATAGTAATGATGGCAAACGTAGGAATTAAGCCCTCTTTATTACCATATTATTTAGAGTTCGAGAATTAAATTATTTGAATGGTATCAGTTTGTTTGAGTATATTTACTCCACTAGTTGAGGCTTAGGAGCCTAGTATACAAAGAAGAATAATAACACTAAATATGTAAAATTTCAACCCAGCGTTGTCTAAATTTGCCCGTAAACATGTTAGTAAAACCAACGACAGTAATTCTAGTCCACTGTAAATATGATAGAAATAGAGAAAATTTGATTATTTCTATCGTAGTGATATTATAACAAATACAAAGATCGGAAACGTGGCATTGACGGTAACAAACATTACGATGACGAATTTGGTTGTGGAGACTGCATACATTTTTTAATGTTAAATATTATTCATCATGTAACCATACTATCGTACTCAGTATTGGTACTTCTCGTAAAGTGCAATACAAGAAAAAATAACACGTTCTGATTGGTAATTTAATTTAAGCCTAGGCCCTATTTGATAGGCCCTACTATGAACATTTGACATTTTAAACTACAATATATACTTTCTCTCTTTTCATTTTTACAGGCTTATTATTAATAACGAATTAAATAGAATCAGACATAATAATTTTTTACTATCTCATCTATTTGTGGTGAATTTATTGTTGATTTCAGTTGTAGTGATGAATGGTAAACATAGTAATGATGGCAAACGTAGGAATTAAGCCCTCTTTATTACCATATTATTTAGAGATCGAGAATTAAATTATTTGAATGGTGTTAGTTTGTTTGAATATATTTACTCCACTAGTAGTGTTATTATTATACTTTGTATACTAGGCTCCTTAGCCTACGATAGGCTGTGTGAGGCTGTATTGGTATTAGATACGTCATTTCTAATACCCTCTATGAGATGCCAACTACTGTAGGTCAATTTTAATTTAAAATCTGCATAATAATACTAAATGTCGCTTTTGTCGCTTTTCTGTAGAAACAGGGAGATAATAAAAACATACTATTTGAAATTATTAGGGTATTAG
>NW_022708762.1:166459-168823 GCF_011630105.1 Anneissia japonica | reverse complement strand
TGCGGGGACATGTGAAGGAAACAGGTCAAGGGGAACATGGCTTCGTAAAAAAGATTTTTCAAATTGTGTTTGTGTAATATAACACTATCATCATATTGTATCTATATATACTGTGAAATAACAATTAACCCATGTATTTAATGAATGAACCTGTTATATGCCTTTATATATTAACAGAGTAGACATCGGTCCCCATAATCCTATATATAGGTTGTCCCCATAACTGTATATATAAAGTCCCCACAATTCTGTATATAGTTTGGAAAATGTGTTATGATGCAAAGAAAAATAATTAACTCTATTTACTTGGTCCGGCTCGTATCTATTATATTACAACATACAGGCCTGTATCCAGGGAGATGCGTACACCCCCCCCCCCCCCCCCACTCACAACCCAAAATTTAAAAATTTTGTCCAGGCTCAGTATTCTTATTTTTCGGCCGATTTAAGGCCTAATAAAATGCCTTCAAATTATGTACTAGAACGTAAAAACGTAACCGGGGCCCTTGGCGCCCCCCACTCCAGCCTAGTTGCTCGCTTCGCTTGCAAAACGCACCTCCCCATTCAGAAAGCTGGATACGGCCCTGGTATATGACATTACATTGCATTAATACTCTGACAACATTTTCAGTACTCTGCATGGTCCTAATACGATTGTTATGTTGCCAACCTGTAAGCCACAAGTACACAATCTTTTTCTCCGCAATGACGTCCATCGCAAGTCTAATAAATCAGAAGGAACAAATAAACATCATCAGTCAATCAAGATTAATTTTACTTCAACAGTTATTAGTCACAATTATTGTTTTTTTTTTAATACCTATTGTCATAATTCGTTTTTACTGCATAGTTTGACTGCATAAATTGACTTTACACTGTGTTTAACCTTGTACTCTTTTTTTTTAGTTGTCTCCACGTTTAGGCACCACCTAAAAAGTCATCTTCAGGGATTGTTCTGATTTGCGTCGCTCCCTTTTTCCTCAGAAGGATTCTACTCATAATTTCTAAGTTACTCACAAAAATAGGACATGTTTTTCCAATTCAAGTTAATGATATGAATTTGAAAGCGGATTCTATGGTATTCAAGTTGCTGATATGAATTTGAAAGCGGATTCTATGGTAATAAATTTAAAATTTAAAAAATCGCCAATTACAAATAAGGCGAAGTTAAGAACAAAGGTACTGTACATGTGTGCTGAGTATTCAGGCGACACGAAAAAATGTAAATGATACCATATTGAAAGAATTGAATTTGGTCTATGTTTCATTTAATAACCTTTGTACTATTTTCAATAAACGATTCATATTGTAGCACCGACAAGGAGAAAGGCATGTCAACTTTAAAAGTAATTGTTTTTATCAAATTACCCTAGTGCTGCAGAGCATTCTTTACCAAAGTCTGCTGCATTCTCTCCCTTGGTAAAAACATTTGTTTTAGGTACAGTAAATTAACTCACTAGCTCGTGTTGATGAAATAGAACATCCAGACAGGAACATGGGAACAAATTTCAGCCGCAGTATAATATCTCAATTGTAACCAATATTTAAGGAAAATGGGGATAGAAGAATTCATTATAACATATTTCTATTCCATATTAAATCTGCTCCTGGGAATCATTGGCAACCACTTTTGAAATTCAATAAGGTGGTAGGTTTAAAACATCAAAACATTTTAATTCAGCTTCTAGCATATACAGTACAGTGAACAGATTTCTTTGTCAGGACTTCAGGATATTTCCTTTTATTTCTTCAAATGAGGACACAATTCTCGTCTTAAAAAAATGACACCTAATTTCAGCATGCATACACAATTTAAAACAGTACTAATCTAAAGCGAATTATACTGAAAACATACATGATTTAATACTGTCTGATAAGTGTGATTATATTTACTTGATATGTTTGCTGAGCATCAGTCTACATTCATTATACACACAAAAGAAGCATCTTTTATTTATCGTGCATACCTGTATTAGTAAAATTCAAACTGAACATCTTGTATATATAAGTAATACATAGACACTGGTACATTAATCTGAAACGTGCTGAAACCTCAAAATTAAAGTATTATATTACCTATTCATTCTTTATCTTTTCTCAGTAATGTTTCTCAGTAATTTCCAAAGAAAATGTACTAATTCTTGTATTAATCAAATACCGGTATTACCTAACAATATTATAATACTACACTGTTGTTTGTGTCGCTTATGCTTGTTCGAAATATAGTGTTTGAAAATAAACCTCGATTCACTACATTGGTAACATATTCGTAATATGGTCACATAAAATGATTAAGCACGTGAGAATGTTGAGTTTCTTGTCAGTGGCGTAACAGGCCTTTTTTCGGTCCCGGTCGCCAATTTA
>NW_022708762.1:159590-164942 GCF_011630105.1 Anneissia japonica | reverse complement strand
AGTTCTCTATAATATAATGGACCATATTCCGCTCCTGGAAATGCTGCTACTAGTTTGCCAATGACGCTGGCCACAAACCGTATAGAAGGTGATTTTGTGTCCAACAATTTGTAGCACATTTCCTTGATTTCCACTACCTTATTATCGGCCACTTGTATTTTCATATTGATGGAATCAAGGTTAAACCCCAAGAATTTGATTTGCTCTGTTGGTTCAAACATAGACTTAATGGGGTGTATTACAAACCCAAGATCTGATAACTGTAATGTTGCATGCACAGCTTCAATGGCTTCTTTTTTAGTGGGTGAAATAATTAATGTGTCGTCTATATAGGATATAATTGTATGACCCTTGCTTTTTAAAATAGCAAATGGTGGTTTCAATAATTTTGTAAATATTCGTGGTCCAGAGCTTAATCCATTTGGTAAAGCTTTGTACTGCCACAATGTGCCCTGTCTCTTATACACATCTAGATGTGTATAAGAGACAGGCTACATATTGTTAAGTACTCTATCTTAGGCTGTAGCTCTTGTGGATTTTCTTCTATAGTATAATGAAAAGATTAAACGAGAACTTACCTGTTCGAAGTTTGATCTTGATTTTATGAAGTAATGGAGTGAGAGATAATGTGAGGTCCCGCCGGCGCATGCGCAATCAGTCTTGGAAGGTGAGGACGAATTCATGCGAAACAGATTGAACGATGACCGTACATAAATCTACATAAAAAAACTGGGTGGGAGTGGAGGGCACATTATCTCTCACTGCATTACTCCATAAAATCAAGATCAAACTTCGAACAGGTAAGTTCTCGTTTAATCTTTTCATTTTAGTTTGTAATTCGTTCGAAATAATGTGAGACTTCAAAGCAACTCTGTCATCACAAACACTAGCTATCGATCTCCTAGACTCGATAAACGTTACACTACAAAACCAAGTACTGGAACAAATACTGTACATACACAACCAATGTGAAACCATACAAAGTTTAATAACCTGACCAGAAACACAATGCCTAACAACTTCTGAAAACATGGCTCGTACAGTATTTGGTTAAACTGTACAGTATATACCAATACTAAAAATGTACATTTCAAAAAAGTGAATGTAAACCAAACTTTTATCATACTGAAGTAAAACCCTAAACACTAGGCATGTTGTATTTGTGTATCGTTTCGACAGATACCACACTACACCTACTGTACTTAGGACAGTAAAAATGCAAGCCATTTATAACTCAATGTAACAGCATGGCAAACAACCCACAATAATACTTAGACAGGTGTACTTAATACCCCATTCACAAAGGAATTAGTAATTTCGGCTACAGGTTTATGATAAAACTTTTGAAAAGTCTGTTCTTTTCTCCATCCTGCTTGGTTGAGTATCTCAGCGACTGGAACCAGTGCCGCATGAGCTTTCGATGTAGCTGCTGAGCCAGTAGAATGAGGCTTCAACCTCTCTGTATCAATTCCAGCACTGGTTATAACATATCGTAACCATCGAGCTATAGTGTCTGAGCTAACCCGCTTATGTGGTTTTTTGTAACTAATAAACAAGATTTGTTTCATCCCCTCCGAGTTGTTTAGTTTTCTTTAAATACTATATTGTGTGCCTGTAAACACATAAACTTGGTTTAATTGGGTAAGACTTAAGGACTACTTGAAAACCTGTATTCCCAGGCATATTTTGTTTTAATAATTTTGTAAATAATATTAAAAGTAATAGAATCAGAAGTGACTGTCATACTGTTTGTCTGCAAGTAATGCAGAGTTTGCTGACGTTGCGCGGAGGTTAAAGCAATTAGCATGCATGTTTTTAAAAGTTAAATCTTTTAATGTTAGTATGCTAGGATTTTCGGCTTTCCTAAAAAAAAATCAAATACAGTTTTAACATCCCATGTACAACAGTATCTTACTGTTGGAGGTTTCAAATGATAAACGCCTTTCATGAACCTTGATATTAGTGGATGTGTGCCCACAGTATAGCCATCAGTCAGGGTTGTAAATGAAGAAAGTGCTGAACGAGTTGTGTTCATTGCACTGTAGCCAAGATCTTGAAAAAGAGCCGCCATAAATTTAAGAATCATTGTCACAGATATTTGCATCGGATTGGTATGTTGTTTACTGCAAAACTCCAACCACTTTTTGATGTAGGAGTTATATTGTTTTTTTGTTGACTGACGCCATGAAGCGCACATGATGTCAATAGCCTCATATGGAACACCTGCCTCTTTGAAGCTTTCCCTGACAATCTGCAAGCAAATAAATTGAGTCGTGAATATAATGGATGGCTTACAGAAGAAAAATGTTGGGTAAGGAGATGCTTTGATTTAGGTAGTATTACTGGTTCATCAGTTAGCATAATTAGTATTCTACCAAACCATGCTTGGGTTGGCTAATTTGGTACAATCATAATGCCATCAGCTTCATCTTCACTGATTTTCTGCAGGCATTTGCCAATCAAACAAAATGGGGGAAAAGCATAAAAATAAAACTGATTCCAATTCAGTGTGAATGCATCACAGGCAATTGACCCAGGATCAGGTTGCCAAGAAACATACGAGATTACTTGTGCATTTTATCACGAGGCAAAAAGGTCGATATCTGGTCTACCAAACAATATGCATAATCTTGCAAATATATTTTTATCTAACATCCACTCCTGTGTGTTATTAAATTTTCTCGACTTGGCATCAGCCACTTGATTTTGTACCCCTGGCAAATGTTGTGCTGTGATCCAGATTCTTTTAGAAATGCACTAATCCCAGATTTGTTTGGCTAAATTATTACAGATTAATGATTTTGTGCCACCCATGTGGTTTATATATGCCACTGCTGCAGTAGTGTTATCAATTTTCAGCAAAACATGAGTATTGGAAACTGTTGAGCAAAATGACTGTAGTGCAAAAAATGCAGCCAAAAGCTCTAAGTAATTTATTCCATTTTGGTGAGCTATAAGTTGTTCATTAGCATTCCACCTTCCACCTATGTCTGTTATGCCATTCGATGCACCCCAACCTAAACCTGATGCATCACTAGTAATAATCATGATTGGTTTTCCTCTGCTAATGTTACTTTGCATGTTTGATATGTTTTTCAACCACCATTTCAATTCTAATTTTGCACAATGTCGGAGGGTCATTGGTCTATCATAATGACCAAAATTTAATTTTAAAGCTCTAGTTTTCTCTTTTTCGAGTTCTCTATAGTATAATGGACCATATTCCGCTCCTGGAAATGCTGCTACTAGTTTGCCAATGACGCTGGCCACAAACCGTATAGAAGGTGATTTTGTGTCTAACAATTTGTAGCACATTTCCTTGATTTCCACTACCTTATTATCGGCCACTTGTATTTTCATATTGATGGAATCAAGGTTAAACCCCAAGAATTTGATTTGCTGTGTTGGTTCAAACATAGACTTAATGGGGTGTATTACAAACCCAAGATCTGATAACTGTGATGTTGCATGCACAGCTTCAATGGCTTCTTTTTTAGTGGGTGAAATAATTAATGTGTCGTCTATATAGGATATAATTGTATGACCCTTGCTTTTTAAAATAGCAAATGGTGGTTTCAATAATTTTGTAAATATTCGTGGTCCAGAGCTTAATCCATTTGGTAAAGCTTTGTACTGCCACAATGTGCCTTGCCACACAAATTTTAAATATTTTCTATGATTTACATCAATTGGCACTGTGTAGTAAGCATCTCGGAGGTCGATAGAAGCCATGTAACACTCTTTTGTTATTAATTGCTTAGCTATTTCCAATGTGTCCATTTTAAAATGGTGATATGCAATGTACTCATTGAGATTAGATAGGTCCAGAATCATTCGATAGCCACCATCATGTTTCTCCCTGGTAAACACATTAGAAATAAATTCACCATATTCATGACACGTTCTCTCAATCACCCTTTAAATTTTAGCCTTTGCATTTTCTCGGTTATTACACTTATTTCATGTAAGGGAGGGGTGCATATCTTTGCAATGGTGTAGTTGAATCTATAAATTCAAGTTTACAACCTAAAACAATTTGTAAAATATTTCTGTCTGATGTAATAGACTTCCACATATTTAAGTATGACTTCAAACGACCTCCAATACACTCCACATCAGTGGTAGTCATGGATGTTTAAAAACATCTTACATCAGATTTACCTGGCACACTTGATGTGCAGGAAGGTTTTACTTTTGCTGCTGCTTCATTTGCTTGCTGTAGGTTTTTTCCTGTCTGGGAAAAGGTTGCCTTTTCTGGTCTCGGGCTCGATATTGAAGGTGTTGTGTGGGGTTTCGCCTCCCGCCTGGAAACTGCTGACTGGTTCGTTCACTTTGTCGTGACAGCCAACCAGACTCATTTGGGTTTCTTGAGTAAACCTTTCTCTGTGTAGTATTATGATAAGGTTTGTATCTGACACTGCCAGAACGGCTTTCGATTACTCCTGCTGTTTTCTGTTCTTCATTCATTTCCTTAACGGTTTTATGCAATTCATCTCCAAAGTGAAATTTTGTGATTGGAACAGATGCACATAACGCTGGTTAAGATCTGGCTTTATAAGTTCTTTCCTCAACTGGTTTAAATCAAAATTTGCACTGGCCAACAACGCTACTGTATCTTGTTGTATTTCGTTTAAAGTGTCTGTATCAACAGACCTCATAAATAATTATAAGGTCTGTTGAATCAGAGGTTTCTGTGCTCTTTGGATTTTCAGATCTTGAGCTCTTACTCTAGGATTTAGATTCTGCCAAATTATGTGGTTAACTTTAGGGACAATTCCAACTTAGTAGCATTGCTGGGCTGCAAATATTTCTGACAAGTGTCTGTTAGCTGTTTTTCATCATGATCTCTTCATCATCAGCATAGGCACACTGATTGATTGTTGATGTTGATCTAGGCCTAGGCATAAGAGCTATCATCATCGCCTTAATATTTTTATTTTCTGCAATCGATTCGGCAACC
This sequence comes from Anneissia japonica, assembly GCF_011630105.1. Lineage (NCBI taxonomy): Eukaryota > Metazoa > Echinodermata > Crinoidea > Comatulida > Comatulidae > Anneissia > Anneissia japonica. The sequence continues at coordinate 159,982 of NW_022708762.1, read as the reverse complement.
AGGTTTTCAAGTTTATCAAGCCTGGTGGTAATCTGTATGTGAGGCTTACGTTTTGTTTTTGACGATTTGCCTTTCCCAGCCCGCTTATCGTGCGTGGTTTTAGGTCGAGCAGTAGCATCATCATCAGTACCACGTCGAGAAAGCTTGCACCGTCGTCAGCGGTGGTTTGCCCAGGCCTATTTTTGTCGTGCTATCGAAACAACCGACAATATGTCGTTTATTACGACTATCATCATTATATCTAGGATCACCGTCCATAATGTAGATGATTCAAGAAAACTTCACCAAAATGATAATAATGTCGTCAAGACTGTCAACACTGTAGAGTGTCGGAAAACACATGCGTACAGCGAACTGATTGCGCATGCGCCGGTGGGATCTCACATTATTTC
>NW_022708762.1:151463-159528 GCF_011630105.1 Anneissia japonica | reverse complement strand
GTCAAAGGCAAAGTTTTCTTGACACTTTCTGATAACTTTAAAGTTATAGGTGTTCTGTCACAAAAGATATCTGAGGAACTTGAAGACTGGCATGGAGTTAAGGGGAACAGTGTAAATCAAGCAAGATGTGAAATCAAGCAAGATCACAGACATATCATTGCTACCACCATGTTTGCAAGCAGACCCTTGAGCACTTGATGAAATTTAATCGCTAAAACTGTTTATAATAAAGACGAAGACTTTCAGATTGCAGTGTGATTAGCAATACATGAAGATTATTGTTCAACATAGGGTTACACAGTAAAGGACAATTATGTAATAAAGGAATTAATGCCTTTATACATGTAAATTATGGTAGTTAATTGTGTGGTCCTCTGGAATACATTGTGTAGTAAACAAAAATAATGAAAAACAACCGGATATTTGTAAGAAAGCTGGATTTTTTTTAGGATTCTGGTGATATTTTCCATTCTTGTAAACAGAAAAGGACTAATATAAAGGGGCATTTTTACTTACATTTCCAAAAGTGAGTTAGCTCTACCACCCTAAAATATGTTATTTAGGGTTTAAAAAGTCAACAGCAGTTATTACATTCATGTTTTGTAAAATTTAACCAAATTTATTTAGGGTATTTAAGCTGCTGTTAAGCTGTTCTTTAATTTTGGCGGCCATTTTAAAAAGCGCCCTCAATTGCCTCTCGACATCTTCACATTAATAACTTTAGTTAATTATACTTTACTCCTATCATTACATATTCAAAAATTGTTCAAACCTACCTCTTTTGTGCTTATTTTACCTATATATATGTAGTTTATTGGATTTTAGCGGCCATTTTGAAAAAAGCGCCCTCACGCAAAAGTTCTCAGGTTACGCCCCTTTTACCTGACATATTCTGATTCCCCATAAAAAACTGGTCTAGAAAAACCATATGAGAATTTCTACCTCTCCAAGTGGCACCTATCTCAATTATAGCCTGGTCTACATTGGTTGTCATTATCAGTAGTAGCTTGGTGGGCAGATAACTCACCTTCACCATCATGATCAGTACTACTAGTAGTACCGTCACCAATAACTGTTGGATGTGATATGTTGACTTGTGGATCAATACAATCATCCCATACACTAGTACCTGGGTTTGGATCAATGATCTCTTCATCATCAGCATAGGCACACTGATTGATTGTTGATGTTGATCTAGGCCTAGGCATAAGAGCTATCATCATCGCCTTAATATTTTTATTTTCTGCAATCGATTCGGCAACCAGGTTTTCAAGTTTATCAAGCCTGGTGGTAATCTGTATGTGAGGCTTACGTTTTGTTTTTGACGATTTGCCTTTCCCAGCCCGCTTATCGTGCGTGGTTTTAGGTCGAGCAGTAGCATCATCATCATCAGTACCACGTCGAGAAAGCTTTGCACCGTCGTCAGCGGTGGTTTGCCCAGGCCTATTTTTGTCGTGTTATCGAAACAACCGACAATATGTCGTTTATTACGACTATCATCATTATATCTAGGATCACCGTCCATAATGTAGATGATTCAAGAAAACTTCACCAAAATGATAATAATGTCGTCAAGACTGTCAACACTGTAGAGTGTCGGAAAACACATGCGTACAGCGAACTGATTGCGCATGCGCCGGTGGGATCTCACATTATTTCAAACGAATTACGAAATAAAGTTGCAGTTGCTGTCTAGCATTGTGGTTTTGTTCGAATTATTTACATACCATACTCAAAATACCTAGGTTTCCATGACAACTGATAGACAAGTAGGTTTTGTGGTTGGAGTGAGTGAATAACCTGAGTATGTGTGCTGGCAGAGCAGTGTAGTTAGTATTGAGTTTTACGAGTGAGCAGTAGTATTAAAAAATAGTGTATTTTATATTGGATTCCATATATTTTGTTGCTTTCTGTTTCATTTTGTTTGTAGCTGAAAGAACCTGGGTGGAGATTATTATTATTATTATTGTATAGAGAGATACATGACCATGTATATAGTTGTTTCCTACAGCAGTGTTTTCCAGTACTTTACTCTCTGGACGACCGAAAATAACCTCTGAGGCGTATTAGGCAACCAATTATTTCTTTTTCTCTTATTTTGATTTATTTTTTTTATCAGTGACAAGAATAAATCACCACACCAACTTCTAAATCCGACCCTGTTATATATTTAGTAGAAAGAGTGGGTGTGGGGAATGTGTGTTGAATAATATACGGTATACAACGATATTCCCTGCTGTTGGATCATGATTCTTTCCTTATTTTCAGCAGTTTTAATTAATGGATATCGACTAATACTAAAATGTCAAATAATTAAGCTTCCTTGTAAGGTGTACATCGCCCTGAAACTAAAAAGTAAGCACAATCTTTCTTTTACTTCTATACTGTACTAACCAAACCGAGCCTCTGCCTATCAAATGAATTCCTCCGCATACAGCTGCTGTAGCCTTATATACGGCGATGTATGCAAAATAGGCTCAAGATTGGACTTTACCCATCGCCTTCATTTTCATTGGTCGTTCAATTTCTAATTTCCCACCAAAAGCTTTCTCCCTCAAAATCTATGCGAACCGATAAGTAAGCACTCACTGTGCTGTAATTGGTTGAGTACGAAATCGTATAGTGTAGCACTGTAGCAGGTGTAGGCGGAACGATTTAGGCTAAGTCAAAATTTTTCCAGGCCGGACCAATGTTATCCAAGGATGACTGATTTTGGCCGGCCAAAATCGGTCCCCCGGACTAATTTTAGCGGCTAAAATCGGTCCCCCGACCGATTTTAGCCTGGACCAATTTTGGCGCGACAGACTAATTGGCGGGCAGGCAGAGTTTTTGGGGGCGCGACCTATTTCAAGGTGTTCTTTTGTCGTCTTTCCTGTGATGATCATGTCATCCAACATACATTGTACTCCCGGTATTCCCTGAAGTACTTGGTCTATGGCATTTCGCCCGATAACGGGTGCTGAAGCGATCCCAAATACAAGTCGATTGTATCTAAATAATCCACGATGTGTGTTTATCGTCAAGAAGTGCTTATCTTCTTCTCGAACTTCCATTTGCAAGTATGCATTTCGAAGATCTATCTTTGTGAAATGTTCTCCTCCTGCCAATGCTGCGAAGATGTCTTCAATCTTTGGCAATGGGTACTTGTCAATGTCCAGGACCGGGTTCATGGTGACCTTAAAATCCCCACACATACGGATAGAACCATCCTTCTTGGGTATGGGGACTATAGACGTTGCCCACTCACTATGGCTCACTTTCTGCAGAATCCCGGCATCAACTGATCGATCAAATTCCTTGTCGACTTTAGGTTTAATGGCATACGGTACTGGTCTAGCCTTGCAGAATTTCGGTGAGGCATTTTCTTTCACTTTGATTCGTGCTTTAATGTTCTGTAATGTACCCAAGGTTTCGCTGAAAATGTCCTCATACTTTGTCATCAGACGTTCAACCGTTTCCATTGGCTTCTTGTCCTCACATCGAGCAATCAACTTTATTTGTTTGCAGTCAAGTTGGAGGTTGCGCAGCCAATCTCGACCGAATAAGGGTGGCCCTCCATGTTGGACTACATACAATTCCAACGTCTTGCTTTGTTGATTTAATTCCACTTTTACTTTCAGGACACCAATAGGTACCAATACTTCACCGGATATGTTTTAAGTTTAATGTCCGAGTGAAATAGCCGTAGATTAGCAAAGTTCTTGTTGTAAGTAGCATTGTTAATAACCGATATCGCTGAGCCTGTGTCCAATTCCATTTGCAGAGATTGTCCAACTATGGTGGGTGTTACCCAGATTACATCATCTCGTTTCACTTTGTGTATTTCAACGTTATTAATTACTTCATCCCCGTATTCCTCGAAGTCATATTCAGGCGAATGTGCGCCTCTGTTGGACCACTTCCTTGTATGACGAAATGGAGGCTCATTTGTAGCCTTTGCTCCTGGACATGCTCTTTGAACATGTCCCCTTTTCTTACAGTTATGACATGTTACATTTCTAAAACGGCACTGAGCCTCATCATGATTAGTGCCATTGCATCTAAAACAGGGTTTACCTTGTTTATGTGGCTTGCTTACAATCGTCTTTGGGCAGTTCGTTGTACATCGCGTGTACTGTGTTTGAATGCTTTTGGCGCTCGATAGCGTCCTTTGAAACCGTTTCCATAGCAATGGCTATCTCTATGGCCTTCTTGTAAGTTAACTTTAATTCTGATAACAGCCGTTTTTGTATAGTCTCATTCCGTAGACCACACAGCAGCCTGTCTCTTAATGTATCGGATAGTGTATTGCCAAACTCGCACCATTCACTTAATTTACGTAGAGCCGCATTGTTCTCATGATCTCCCTGATCCCGCTTGTGGAACCTGAAACTTTCTGCTATCCCAATTTGGTTTGGAACAAAATGTTCTTGCAAAATCTGTGTTAACTGATTGTAGGTTTTAGTGGCTGGACGATCTGGAGCTGTTAAATCACGTAACAATGCATATGTCTGTCCACCTATCAAACTGAGTAGAGCAGGGAACTTCTTTACATTTTCTATATCATTAGCAAAATAATATAACCGTTCCTTGTATACGTCCCATGACTCCACGCTTCCATCAAATACATCAATATTTCCTATAGCTGTAGCCATACTAGGCCTACGTAGCGTCCTATCTATAGATGGGTCTTCCTAAGCTAGCCTACCGTTAGCTTTCTGCCGTTGCTATGTGGTTGCTATGTAGCAGTCAAGTGCACTCCGTGCTGTGTATTGCAGGACACCACGCCGACGAACTATGAAGGTACGGATTCCCAACGAACGGCTGCACTTACTCTCTTCAATGCTATGAAAAGAGTTAAGCTAATGGCCAACTCACATGCGTACTTCTAGGGCAAGGGTTTCTAAATCTGCCTCGTCGCCAGTGTTGTATTTGTCACTCTTAGATTGACATAAATGAGGAATGATAAGACGTAGGTAAAATTTCAGGATAACCATTTAATGCCAAAAAAAAAAAAAAAAAAAAAAAAAAAAAAACAGCGAGCGCTCAACAGCGAGCAAAACATCGAACATTGCGGTTCGCTAAACATCGAACCTTGTGGTTCGGACACAAAAATTGGTAATAATTAAATTTTCTGAGCAGTACAGCAAAACAACTGTACGTATTATTAAATAATGTGTTGAATTTGCGTAGGCTAGGCTAGGCCTAGTCAAAAGAATTCAGGGCTTTGATAAATTAATTAAATAGCTAGGCCCGACTACAACAATCTTGTTCAAAATGGGTTCAATACAAGTTCTATAAACTGAACTGGACGACAAACTGAACATTGGAGCCGGTCCGGAGGGGTGTCTGTATAATTGTGAGAGTATAGACTGCAACTTACGTCATACGATCGTGTGACCCAAGTTCCACATCGCGCTGTCCGAGATGTTAGTTTTGACTTGGCTAACTTGTTGCCGTACAACAAGGATTGAACTTTGTATTTTTTTCACGGCTGTGTATTTTCCCACGTGCGCTACAAAATTTGGAACTTCGACTTGTGTGGTTGAAATTACTTTAATATCAGCCTATCCGGACTGGAAATTTCCGTCGATATAGCCGAAATTCGACTTATAAAAATTCGAATTAAACAAACAATTTACACAGTAATACATAGGAAAGAATTGGGAATTTTTCAAAGATTCGACTGAATTTTTGACTTAAACAGAGTCAACTTTGGCGGACTCGACTGTATTAGAATTGGATTTGGAAATGTTTTATAGGGGTTAGCACATTTGCATTTATTTAGGAACAATGGACTGTAGCGCATTACAAAGTACCGTAACTAAACACAAACATATCCCTAAACTTAAATCTAGTAAGTCTTTAGGAAACTAGAGGGTCTATTCAAAATATAACATACGATCCTGGTACTTTGTTTAAGCATATTAAGGCAAAAATGTAAATTTAGCATTTCATGGAAGTGCTCAGATGTATTTTTAGTTTGTAGCTAGTTCAAGTTGAAAATTCGTGAAAAGCGTTGTGTTCATAAATCAGTAAAGAGAATTATCGTGTATTAAAGCAAACTGTTCTGGATACGGGGAGCCAAACAAAATACTACCTGTTTTTTCATACAAAACCATGTTTGTAAGGGACAAATCATGTCTTCTAATAGACGAAAGTTTATCTAACAACACATGATTTGTAAAAGACAAAACCATGTTTGTCATCCTACCCCCCCCCCCTCATTATGTATAAACATTAATCTAGTATTTTTACTTTTAATTAAAGGAATATTTACCAAGGCGTTTTGTAAAGTTATTTTACAATACAATTTACAAATAAATAAGTTTAAGAAGTTTTAAAACTGTCAACATTTATTCGAGAGGAGGCTGATTATTATGTGAAAGAACTGCAACCTAGCGGTTTGTTTTGATGTTTTACCCACTACAGTAGCTTTGTTTCTATAGTGCAACAGTGCCTAGCCACGTAACAAAGCAGAATACAGTGGCGGCGGTAATAATAATAATAAATAATAATAATAATAATAATAATAATAATAACAATAATAATAATAATAATAATAATAATAATAATAATAATAATAATCTAGATGTAGATATTAAAGCTCTAGAACAAGTGGTGGAGCGAAGTTTAATCAGGTTGGATATGTATGAGGGTGATTTATTATTTAATGATTTATATGTGAAAAGCAACAGTTTAAATGAGATGCGTTGCTAAAACTAAGAGCTGAGTTAAGTCTCGTGTGCACTTTCGCGTGTACTCAATCTCTTTTCAAAGACAGGTGTATATGGGCGCATGGTTGAAAACAAAAGTTTGGTCACGTGATCTGATTCACGCGCGAAAGGTCTGCCATTCTGAATTTCAAGATTCTGATTAATTCATGTACCATTAGAAAGTTAATTATACACTGATCACTTTTCTCCATTACACCTATACCTAAAAAATCTGTTACGGACTTATCCGCCGTTAAAAAAGTGTCACATTACCAAATGAGGTCAAAGGTCAAAATTACACAAATTTTAAATACTGTCGTGTTAGCTTGTTTGAAAGCTCTTCTAAAGTCAGGGATACACTTACTACTGAAATAAGATCAAACATATTATAAAAGAAATATCTAATATATAAAACAGTACTACTCTAATGCGGATTGTACAAAAATCATACATGATTTATATTGTTTGTTAAGTGTGACTATAGATACTTGATAGTGTTTGCTCAGCGTAAGTCTACAATCAGTATACTCACAAACGAAGCATCTTTTATTTATCGTCGTGCTAGCCATATACATTTTATGAAAGAAATATATAATATAAAACAGTACTACTCTAAAGTTGATTATACAGAAAACAATATGATTTTAATAATAATAATAATAATGTTGTATTTATATAGCGCATATTGCACATTGCCCCTATGCGCTTTACAGAGAAATAATGTAGGCCAACTGAAAAAAAGCAAATAACAATAAAATAGTAACAATAAAATAAAATAAAAATAATCATAATAACAATAAAAATGAGACTAAACTACTCCTATTCCTTAAACTAATTAATGGTTGGCCGTTGACTCCGAGGAGCTCATCCGCCCTTTGTTCAGCTATTGGTTTTTCTTGCTGCTGGGTGACCATAAACACCTCCCCTCAGCAGCCACTAAGACATTTGAGAGGGTTGTCAGTTTAGACGCCGACGCTTCGACCGGATTGAGTTTAATGTCGTACCCAGGACGTCCCTAACTACCTTAAGCTATGCTTAACTACTCTTAAATACAGTATATTACTCTTAACTACAATTAGTTAAACTATCCCCCGCCAGACACAATCCCGGTATTTAGCAGTTTCGGGGCCATTCTATAAACCATAACATAAGTTAGTTAAATAAATGGCTTTTGAGAAGAGATTTAAATGTAATGATGGAAGTTGCATGTTTGATGTGTAATGGGATGTTATTCCAGTTGGTTGGAGAAGCAAATGAAAAGGCACATTTGCCATATGACTGTGTGAATGCTTTAGGGGTTTGAAGAAGCCCTTTAGTGCTGGAACGTAATGTTCGCTTGGTGGAGTGATCTTGTATTAAGCATGTGATGT
>NW_022708762.1:146402-151206 GCF_011630105.1 Anneissia japonica | reverse complement strand
GCCATATGACTGTGTGAATGCTTTAGGGGTATGAAGAAGCCCTTTAGTGCTGGAACGTAATGTTCGCTTGGTGGAGTGATCTTGTATTAAGCATGTGATGTAATGTGGTACGTTTTTATGCCTGGACTTATATGTAATCAAAAGAATCTTGAAAATGATCCGTTGATGAACGGGCAACCAGTGGAGTGAAAGAAGAATTGGGGTTATGTGCTCATGGCGTCTGGTTTTTGTAACCAGTCTTGCAGCCGTGTTCTGTATGCGTTGGAGCTTGTTAATTTCAGATTTTGGAAGACCATACAAGAGATTGTTACAATAGTCTAAACGTGAGGTAACAAAGGCATGAATAAGTTTTGTTGTTGTTGCTTGATATACGTATTTCCTAATTGAGCTTATTTGACGTAATGCCCTAAGAGAAGACTGACAAATGGAGTTCACATGTTCCTTCATGCCCAAAGTATTGTCTAACTTTACACCAAGGTTTCGGACAGATTGACTTGCTGATATAGTCGTATTCCTTATAGTGACAGTTTGAATCGTTGACATGTTTTTATTAAAACGTGAGGTGAAGTGAATGAACTTAGTTTTACTCTCATTGAGGAAGAGATGATTAGAACAAGCCCATGATTTTATGTGTTGGATGCATGTGATGACCCTTTTAAGTGCAAGACTTATATTGGAATGCGAATAATACTGTTTGTTAAGTGTGACTAAAAATAATTGATAGTGTTTGCTCAGCATACACACAAAAGAAGCATCTTTTATTTATCGTGCTAGCCATACATTTTGGCATAGAAGAAATTACAAAATACTGAATAGCATGTAGGCCTATAACAGTGTTAGATTAAATTAGACTAATTTCCTAAAGTATATGGTTAGTGCATTACCAAAGAAATCAGGTGCAACCGAATGTAGGCAACATAAAACTATCAGTTTAATGTGTCACATTACCAAAATGCTACTGTGAACCATCATGTGCAGGATAAGGAATAAATTAAGACCTAAGATCGGAATAGAAAAATGTGGTTTTGGGGGAAAGAACATTTAGTAACAACAGGGAAAATTAAAGAGAAAAGAAGTCGAGGCAGACAAAAAAATGAAATTGATAGATGGGTTGACATCCTGGTTAGCAAAAAAGAAGGCAAAACTCACTATTCAGAGGGCTAGTAACTGTATGAGATGGAGTGAAATGATCTTCTACACCGAGTGGCATGGCACCTGAGAAGAATTACGAGAAGCACTGTAAGGTTTCAATTTCTTCCCAATATTTATACTTTAATCATGCATCTTACATTATCAGTGACTTGTGTGTACCATGGTTATGACCAATAACTCTTTGCATTTGATAAAGTTGCATGCACGTAAAATAAGTCCATCCTGCATATCGATATATTTTTATTCCAGTTTTATGGCCGTAACTACGCGTCTCATACATTTATGTGACAATATGGTATGTATTATGTCAATTTCAATGTCTGCACTAAAGTTGCCAGGTGTCTAGATTCCCAACATTGAATCTATAAATATCAGTCTCACACTTCTACAGAGCAGTTTGTTAACGGTATTCACAAGATGTGTATATCCTTCTCTTAAGATGAATTTGAACAAGGTAAGAGCTGTTTGATGCATATACACAGATACAAAATTTAATTATTTACTGAGACATAGGCTTAGTATTGTTTTCAATCAATACCCTAACATAACAACTATCCAAGTATTAATGATTTTGTTTACTTGTTTGCACAAAATATTCAGGATTTATGTAAAAATTTGTAAATTGAAAAGTTTGAATAGTAGAATAAACTGATGTACAGTAATTTAATATACCAATTAAAACGACGAGCTCATATATTTCTTACTTACTTCTGATTAGTCATTACCTCTTGCCTAAGAGTCAAAAGAATGGAGTTGTATTGATAGTTAAGATGCTTTCTTTCTTTAATTTTTTAAGGCAAACAAAAAAGAAGAAACAAAGTTATTAAAAAAAAATATTAGGAGATTTCAGTAAAAATTTAAAGCTAAGGTTTTTTGATTTGGTGAAATATAATTTTCTGTTTTATATATATGTATTTTTATATATATTGATATGTTTTTTATATATATTTGGGTGCTAGAAAGATAAACATTATACATGAGTCTTTCATTATGAGGCTTTGGGATTGGACGTGTTTTTGATCTCCTCCCTCCTCACCCTTACTTTTTTCAATACTAATTGGGTATTGAAAAAAGTAAGGGTGAGGAGGGAGGAGATCAACAACACGTCCAATCCCAAAGACTCATAATGAAAGAATCATGTATAATGTTTATCTTTCTAGCACCCAAATAGAAAACCATGTCTGACACGAAAAGATTATTAAAAAATAAAATCTTGAATATTTCGGACAGTTGTTGTTAAGCGCATAGAGGCAGTTCTTGCAATATGCGCTACATAAATAGCAAATTATTATTATTATTATTATTATTATTATTATTATTATTATTATTATTATTATTATTCACCTTGCAAAAGCCAAAGTTCAGTTACCGAAAGCGTACAGATGTATCTTTAAGGGACACACAATAAAAATACAAGTAGGCCTAAATTAAATCATAGGAGGGAGTGGAGTTAAATAGCTTGGTGGTTGAGGTGCTTGCCTTCTAATCCCAGGTCGTGGGTTCAATTGCAGAGACAGCAAGCCGTTTTCTCACGACTAAAAACAACTCCACTCACTAAGACTCATAAAGAGACTTCACTGATAAAAGCATCACATTATTTCATATATCTACGGTTTTACTTATCCGAGAGAGGACTTTTTCCAACACCAGAACCATAGGCGAGCGTGCCTCTCAAACAAGCGCCGATGTTATATATGATTGTAGGTTGCGGCGCCCCTGCCTTATCTGCTCGGCCATTCGACTCACCATCAATGACGGTATGATGGTTTGCTGTCATTTACCTTTTCAGCAAAAGGTTCAGTTCTATCAAAAAAATACTGAATAAATAAAATGCAAACACCATGTATTAGGCATATACAAATAAAATACATCATAAATATAAGCCTATCTATAAAAACCTACCGAAAAGTAACGGTACAAACGCTTACTACAAGAATATGAAACAGTAACACTCAAAATTTGGCCGCGACCGGGGTAAGCACAGGCCTGGCACATTGATCTAGGCTTAGGCGTGTGAAATTTGTCTCACACAACAAGTCTCACCGGAAGCATTTTTTAAGAACTGATATGAACGTTATACATGCATATATCTACCCATAAAATACCCACATAAAACAGCTGCAGACATACATACGTATAACATTTATAATTATATACACATTTTGGTTAATTTGTTTTTATTAATTACAGATCTTTGTTGCTACGCTGTTACTTTGGCAGCAAGTCTTTGGTAAGATATTTAAGACAATATTATTTCACGTGTAAACTATAATTATAAGGTTTACCTTATAAATAATTTAGTTGCTTGAGTTTAACTTCGGAGTAGGTTGATAAGGTGAATGAACAGTCAAATAGCATTAAACCTTGATATCAATTAGGAAATAATTATCAGATCGACAAGATATCATCGTTATATACTTGTATAAGGTGAACACCTGTACAAGGTGAAGACATTTTTAATAATTATTGTTATATTTTTCATATTATTATATCTACAATATTTTACATTGAAATCAGTCTGATGATGCCTTTATTGCTTTTTTGTATAAACATTTTTATATTTAATTTTTATAACTATATTATTTATATATAGTATGTTGGCTTGTTCATATACACTTACATATGTATGGTAAAAATTATTTGGAGACGTTTCTATTAATCAATAATATTGCTCATCCTACTACCGAATTCAATGCTAACAAAACCACAAGCAGTGTAGACTTTTTGGACATCACCGTCACCATGGAAAATAGTATACTTAAAAATATCTCTTTCATAAACCCACGGACAAACATTTGTACCTTCTCCCTATCATCCCGTGCACTTTACCAAAAACATCTGTACTGCAAGGCATTGTGTATGAGGCGAATTTTTTCTTTGATTTTTCAAGAATCGGACAGAAGAATTATCCGGCCGGACACCTCTGGAATATAAATTGTTATCAACGACCCATTAACACTTCTATATAAAAAAGGAAAAGACATACTACTGTGACTGTCTATCACAAATAGGTTACCACCACTAAAGGCTTTAATTCAGAAACATATGCCATTCCTACAACCACAGAACGTCTTATGTCTCCTTCACACCGTTCTTAGCCTATAGCAAACGAATTATCCTTCCTGATATAATTATTAGTAAGACCTAAATTCAAGAGGCACATTAAACTCTTGTGACAGCAATAATTTGGGCAGTCATCTTTGTGGTTCATTATGCAACACATGCTCCTTGCTCGATTCTACACAATCACGTAAGGGCAACCTAACAAACCACATATTCGAGAGAAAGTAATCAATCAATTGTCTCACAATAAATGTCATTTATCTCATAATTTCCATTTTATTTTATTTCACACAACGCAAAATACAATATAAAATTCTTCAGAAAGGTAAATAAATAACAAGGGCAATGTACTCTAATTAAGTAATATTAACAACTTACTAAATTACAGTAAATAATAATAAGATAAGATATAATAATTAATATTAACAATAATAATAAAAAAAATATAATAATAATAATAATTATAATATTTGTAGTAAACATTAAGTGGGAGAAACAAAAAAAAAAATACTCTCCGCATGGAGAATGACACAGATAGGCAATCAAACATAATCTTGATTATTAACCATGGCATATATATATATATATA
>NW_022708762.1:144896-145822 GCF_011630105.1 Anneissia japonica | reverse complement strand
GTTTTTGGTTCTAGCGAAGAAGAACATGATCGTAACCTTATTAATTTTATGGAAGTCGCAAAGCAATCTGGCCTCGTATTAAACTCAGCAAAATGTCACATTAAACAAAAGGAAATATTTTTCTTTGGCAACGTACACACTGATAAGGGAATTAAGCCAGACCCTAAAAAAGTTCAAGATTTGAATGCAATGCCTGAGCCCTGTCTCTTATACACATCTAGATGTGTATAAGAGACAGGTGTAATGCTCGTAATTTTCAGATATATATATTTGCTGTAACTTAGCGGCATAACTTGAGATATTGATTATAAATTTTGCATGGTAAGTAAACTCAAAATTAACTGAGCGGTCACTTCCGAGTGCTCCTTTTCGAGCACTGTTATTATTATTTATTTATTATATATATCCTTATTTAAACACTGTATATGTACCTTTAATGATTTATATTATATTTATTTAACGTATTTCCCATACCAAACCTTTATTTTACAAATTTAATGTACTAAATGTATTTGATTTGCATAAATTACAATGTTTTTATGTATCGTTTTAGAAATGAAACATTACCCCCACATATCTATAATCTATTTCCAAAACAACAGGCTGATATACATGATCATAATACTAGATTTGCTAAAAGTAACGTTTTATTTGAAAAATATACATCCTCTTCTAGAAAAAAAATCCATATTTTACACTAGTCCAAAATTATGGAATTCCTTACAAACTTCCTTAAATCCTTACCTAATCTCAACTCTTTTAAATACAATCTTAAAAAGTCTCTCGTCTCAGAGTATGGCCGGTACGTCTCCTGGTCTGTCTGTCTGTCGGTCATTCTTATTTATACTTAACGGACTGCCACCATATGTATGCGTTTGTTTGTGCGTGTGTTTGTATATATATATATATATTTCTTATACACATCT
>NW_022708762.1:133118-142188 GCF_011630105.1 Anneissia japonica | reverse complement strand
AAAAAAAAAAAAAAATATATATATATATATCCAAAGCTTATGATTATTTACAATAAAAGGCAAATCTAATCAATTAAGCAATTTGCTACTAAAGGTTAATAGCCTTACCAAACTTAAGTGATGAGTGCCCAAAAATTATTTTCTATTTTTGTGTTTTTGTACCTGCAGCCACAGTTAAAGCAAAACACCGAACTATTACAACTAGTATCGGTGAAACTGTTGAACTAGTAATGACTTTAGATAAAGTTGAAGCCAGCAGATTACGATGGAAAAAGGATGGGGGATCTGATATTAAGGAGTGGGAAGGGTTAAGCAATGTGAGTCTCGAAAACGTTCGGAAAAACGACGCTGGTATATACGAATGCTACCCGGTAGGACAACGACACATGGGTAAACACGCTATATTACGGTTACTTGTTCGAGGTAAGAGCAAAAACAAAACATATAATTATTTATATTATAGCTGTGCATTAGATCAAAATAATTGGAGTAGGGTGTTTTATTTTTTGTTCTACAATTCATATGCCTATGATCATCATTATCGTTATCATAATTTTTTTTTTTGGAACTACTACTGATACAAATAGTGTCTATAATAATTCTGTTTAATAATAATAATAATAATAATAATAATAATAATAATAATAACAATATTATTATTATTATTATTATTATTGTGAAATATAATATTTGACTATTCATTTTATTGTGCCAAGAACTATTTGTGTGTGTGTGTGTATGTGTATCAGTGGTGGTGCCAGCGGGGTTGGTGCATCTTCCGTAGGTGAATTTGTTGATCGTAGGTAAGTTGAGCAAAAATATATAAATTATTCATTTTAGTTGATTTTATGTTAGTCGAGAGTGCTGACCTATTATTTCACGGGGTAGATTATTTCTAAACTTTACTTTTCGTCATTGATTAAATGACAATATTATGCAATGCAGTGTAAGCGTCTTTCCTTTCAGCGGTGTATCTGTTTATATAAACCCAGCTCTTCACTGAGGCACAACAAAGGAAGATTACATTTATGTAGTTATCACAAGCTTGACGTAGGGTTCCCGGAACGCCGCCCTCAGCGGCGAGTGCGAAGCACAACTCGGGTTCAAAAGTGGTACGTGAAATTGCGATATGGTTTCGTAGTCAGATTTTCGAAGAAAAACTTCAGCTATTCGTATTTCTCGACTGAGACGTCAGTGGGAGCTGTAATTTGTATGGCAAAGAGATTGTGCAACCCTTAATTCGTTTTAAGGGAATTTACGCCCAAAAACATTGTAGTTAATAATATTTTGTTTATAATAAAAAAATATTCATTTTTTGGTGACGTCACACTCAAAATATATTTAGCGTGCATACGTCATATGCTAGATTAAGTCACCTTTTCCTGGTAAGGCAAACTTTCCCGGCGTGCTTTTTTCATGGATAAACAAACACCACTGCTTTGCACATGGATGCCTTGCCTAGCTAGGGCTACAAGAGCCGCATTGTTAGCATTGTATAATACTTAAACAAGGTACCTCTGCAACTGAATTACTCTAAGTTAATTTTTTAATTTTTTTTTTTTCTTATTTTAATTTATTTCTTTCGAAAGTGTACTTTCTATCACATATAATTGCACTGCCTAGTAAGGCCTGGGCCTAGGCCTTGTCTTATTGTTATGCCTCATGTTATGCCTCAACGCAGCACATCAGTAGCGCCCTCTAGATGTGTCCCCCCATACAGTACAGACGTTTGCTAGGCAACAGGACGTGATTGCACATTCCTTCCCAGGTGTAATTACATTGGCATATCGTTAGCTAACCAGTTGTGTGTGTTTCTTTGTGAAAATTAGTACCGCAGCGTACTAATTTTCACAAAGCATCCCCTCTTGGAAAAAGGGAACTTCGAAATAATTGTCTCCAAATCTTCGTTAATCAAATTAATCACCGTAATTTAGCTTACACTTATGCATTTAGGGAGCACTTAAAATGTATAATAATCATTTCACTGCCCGACAAACCCCGAACTTTATTCATGCATTAGGCCTAATAGATTCATCTTGCTGTACTGTGACTCCAACATCACTGGCGCATGGTAACAGCCAACTGACTGCAGACCATTTCCGTCACACATTACTCTCTCCATATAACACAGCACCCCCTAGTTCCGTCACCTCTGGTTTTTATCTTTGTTTTAGTTCCAGTCCGGAGACTGCAGCAAAATACAGTACGAACAAGATTGCGCATGCGCTAGTAATGCCTTTAGACACGCTAACGAATAATTCATGAATTTTTGCTCAACTTACCTACGATAAAAAAAATCGCGTCCCGTAGGACAGGCCCTGACCCCTCTTTGCCACCGGACTCATGATAGGACATTGGATCAAACATTAAAAACAACGACAATGCAACTATACAAACGGTATTTTAATTGTCAGTAATATTGTGGTCTAAAAGCACATTTTAGGCCATTCTAGGCCAGAAAAGCCCTGCTGTGATTTATTTATTCCTTAGATTGAACCACTCCGTCGGACATGTTGGACCTGTTGTCGGCAGATTTCTGGCACTACCGCTGATGTGTGTATGATGGGGTTTCAAATAAAGATATATTTTAATATTTGTGCTTGGAATTTTGCTTTATGACAGAGTGTTCTCGTGAAAAGTGGTGGCTTCCTAATTGCGAACAAGATTGCCCCGTATGTTATAATGGAGGCGTGTGTTCTGTTAACCTAGGATCGTGCATCTGTCCTCCAGGCTTTAAAGGAGATAACTGTGAACATGGTAAGCTAATTATATGTTCTTTATCATTTGGAGTTATTTGCTGTTATACTCGAGAATATAATAACACAAAGTGATGTTTATTTTTTAACTCGTAAGGACTATAGGATTACCTTTTTGGTGTGTTTCGTGTTCATAATACATTTATTCAGGTTTATTTTATTCAAATTCAAATCACAAAAAGGCGAACAGGTACAAAAATTCACAAAGCAAAAGTCAATAGCAATATAAAATTGAATTGGAGACTAATGGTGTTAAAACAGAATTACAATAAAATTACAAAAATGCAGTAGCCACCAGTAACATTTACTGTCTACTAGACACATTTAATGGTTTATGACTTAGTATTTTTAATTGTCTCTATTACAAAATTAATTTGACATCGATATCTTTATTGCGTTATTGCTATCGCTATTATTGAATTGAATTGAATCAGTGACGTAGCTAGGGGTTGAAGGGGGAAGGCACAAGGCCCGGGCGCCAGGCTTGTGGGGGGGATGGAATGGGAGAATGAGAGTAAACAAATAAGCATTAATGTATGTCGTCAGGCAATAATCTGAATATCGTTGTTTTTATTAGCAAATATAAAGATTGTGATTTCTTTTCATTCCATTTCGACTGTTTTCTCTTGTTTTTTTTTATCCTATTCTGTAATGTCTAAATGACTAAAGTTCATCCTGCCATATCTCAGATCCACGATTGGAAACGCGAGACTATCTGCTTTGGCACCTTAGTATTGAGCGTGATGAAGCAGACAGCATTGCTAACTTTGATCATGTTATTAACTTATCAGCTAATGCAAAAGTATACAAAAGTTGCGAGTTAAACAATGTTAAAAGTTCAGTAACTTACAAGCCTCTACAGTAAGATAAATTTAGAGAATAAGAATACTAAGCTCTATGCAATAAATACAACAGCCTTACAATTTAGGATAATGGTAAAGTTGTATACAAAGTTCCGAAAATTGTATTGCAGTTTCAATAGTAAGAAACAGGGATGGCGCCAGGCCTCCCACCCCCTTTCTGGGATACCTCAACTCAGGAGAACAACCAATACTAACACCTATCAACTGCGGACGCAATCTAACAATAGGAATGCTCATATAGACAGTTTTGTTAATTCAGCTAAGGCTAATTTGGACGTTTTCATTCAGAAACATGTAATAAACATGTCATTAAACTCTAGCAGATAATCTCACTACGGATGAAAGATCATGTATCAAACAACTCAGGCAGAATCCTAACATTGTTATTAAACCAGCAGATAAAGGAAGTGCGGTTACTATCCTGAATACCCATGATTACATTACGGAAGCCGAATGACAATTGTCCGACCAAGAATTTTACAGACAATTACCCATTTTTTTTTTATTTTGAGTATTTTTTTTTTATTTCGAATAATTTCAACAAAAAAAAAACATTTACAGTACAGTAAAAAAGTCAGCAATAAAACAGTAACATAACGTAATAATCACCGATATATTGTAAAATCGTTTTTCTTACAGAAGAGTTAATAAGAATCATAATATTAATAGTAATGGTAAAAATAATGATAATAATAATAATAATAATAATAATAATAATAATAATAATAATAATAATAATACTATTAATAGGCTCTAAATTAGTGTAACAGTCTCCAGTCAATTAGCATTGATAAAGAAGTCAGAATAAATATGATTTTTATAACAGTACAAATATCTCCTGCAAGAACTTCCATTTTGTTCTGAATTTCATTTGAGCCGACTCTCTGTTTCTAATGCACTGTTGTTCCATAATAAAATGAAATTGGAGAGTTTTAAGGAATAAACCAAAATTTAACGAGTACGGTCTTTTCCTACAGGCAAAAATTAATGATTTAATAATTAAAATGCATAGATTCAGTAGTATATCCGGATTTTTAACATTATGTCCCAGTATGATGGTTTTAAAATTAAAAGTAATAATTGTCCCTGTTAGAGCTTCCCACCAGAATTTAAAAGTATCCCACATATAATTTATAGGATTGCATTCCCATAATAAATGTTTCATAGTTTCAATTTCCATAGGAACAAAGATTCGACTCAATAATATTCATTTGAAATAACTTATAATTAGTCATTAAACAATTTGTTAAGATTTAATATTGAAATATGTAATCTAACTACTCGTGTGCACTGGAAGGACAAAACGTAAATACTTGGCCACAAGTCATCATCTATACCAAATTCCGTATTAAATTGATTTCTTGTTCTTGTAGGTTCTACCTTTCGATTAACAAATAGTCTATAAATGAATGTTGTATGTGCATTTTGTATATCTATTTGGTCAGCATGTATGAACAGTGTTCTTTTCCGACACAAATCTCTAACAAAACCTTGTTTCAGAATTTCTTTCCAATTTTTAGGAATAGCATTTATGATACTCATCATCCTCAGATAATAATTATTTGATATAGAAAATGCTTGAAAAAGTTTTATGTTACCATCTATTTTATACAGATCGCTGACAAGTCTAATACAATTTTTAAAAAGATATTTATCAAAAATTGTTCTACCATTTATTTTAACAAATATATTATTCCACACAATTTGTGAATAAACATCCATCTCTTCTGGCTTAGTCAATTCTATATAAGTATTAAAAATTTCTTTATAAAATAGTGGAACACATTGTAATGAATTAACATATCTTTTATCAAGATTGTAATTAAATATGACTTCACTACCCCACTTAACCGTAAAAGCTGTAAATAAAACCTCCCAAGCAGCGGAACTATCTCAGTTGTATCGTTGTACCCATTTAACTTTTAAAGCCTTAAAAAGTGATTTAACATCAATCATGTTGAACCCCCCCCCCCCACCTCTTCAACTGTTCCAATGATCGTGTTTCTCTTTACCATCCCTTTCCCTCCCCTCTATAGAAAGTAATAAATAATTGTATCCACTTCATTTATAACATTATCTGGAACGAAAATACTTGCAAGATGGATAAAATTTGAAATGCCATACGATTTAATCAATAAGATTTTCCTAGCCAGAGTCAAATTTGTGATTTTCCATAGGTTCAGCTTTATTTTTGAGTTTTTTAATTTTTTCTTCAAAATTTGCTTTTATCTGTTGATCATAATCGAGCACCTCAACCCACTACTCTTTAATATTCCCAGTCACATACTGGATTCGACACACTTTCTACAAAAGATAAACGGCGTCAAACGGCTTCTAAACGATGCGCTGTTTGTGACAATGGACGTCACAACACTATATGCTAACATACCACATGTTGACGGTATAGCCGCCTATGCTCAATTTCTCGACACGCACAACCCAACGCAGAACTCAATGAATATCTGCTCTAAATTATTAACTTTATTTTAAAACACAACTTCACATTTTAATGGTCAGCACTACATACAAACTAAAGGAACGGCTATGGGAACGAAGATGGCACCCAGCTATATGCTAACATCTTCATGGCAGATTTGGAACTAAAAATCATATCCAGCCATCACTTAAAACCGACATTCTACTCTGTTTTAAAACACAACTTCACATTTTAATGGTCAGCACTACATACAAACTAAAGGAATGGCTATGGGAACGAAGATGGCACCCAGCTATATGCTAACATCCTCATGGCAGATTTGGAACAAAAGATCATATCCAGCCATCACTTAAAATCGACATTCTACTCTAGGTATATAGATGATGTATTTTTCATTTGGAACATGGACTTGAAGCTTTAAAAGAATTCCAAACGCACGCACCCTAGCATCCAATTCACGCTGGAACACTCAAACAAGCAGATTGCATTCCTCGACACATCCATAGCACTGAATAATGGTGTCATATCTACTTCCATATACTCTACAATCACATATACCTGGACTTCAATAGTTGTCACCCTTTAAAGCATCCATCATAGCCAATGCCTTAGGCTCAAGCGAATATGCTCGGATCACTCCGATTACGAGCATCAGATTTCATTTTTGACGTCACACTTCTTAAATTGCCAATATCCTCTACGCGTTATCAAGAAGGTCATTAATAAAGCTTCAATCAAATCACGAGGAGAGCTTCTCATATATAAGGACAAACAACAATCAACGGGTACCTCGCATACTAGATCACAGCACCAAAACCCACTCTCTCACCAACGCTACCAAACAAGACTACAAATCACTGTCTTAAGGCCCCATCAATAACACCCATTTTCTGCCAACCTCGTACTTGCCAGACGACAACATCCCAACTTAAAGTCCCTGCCCACTAGCTCCAAGCTACCCACTCACTCTACAGACCATGGTATGGTAATAACCCATACAAAAAAGTTCTATAGAGCTCTATAGAATTCTATAGAACTTTATATAGAGTTCTATGTAACTCTATAGAGGCAAAAAAATTCTATAGAAATGTTTTATAGAGTTTACGCATTCTATAGAATTTTAATATTTTCTATAAAATGTTGTATTCCACTCTAAAGAAAATTAGTTTGTTGCACAATTTATGTATTGGTAACCTACAGTGGATTTTCAATAAATGTGTTATTGCAGAAGCTTGGTTTTGAATATGAAACATGATTATTAAATAATAATAATAATAAAAATAATAAATAAAACTATTGCTTTTGGCTCATGGTCTGATGTTGAGTAACTAAATAATGCACAGAGTTTAATATGTGTATCATTTTGTCGCAAATAATTATGCTTCATATTTCTGGAAAAATTTTATAGAAATCTATAACATTCTCTTTAGAAGCTGTATAGAAATTCTATAGAAAATTCTATAGACATCTATAACATTTGCTTTAGAAGTTGTATAGGAATTCTATAGAATATCTGTTTGGAAATGTATAACAGATGCATAATTTACAGTATCAATTAGCATGCTCACATTTTAAGTTAAAATGTTAAAAACATTAAATTAAGCATTTAATTTAAACATTTAAGTTAAATTATACATTAAATTAAACATTTAATTAAATGTTAAAAACAGCTGCAAATACTTAGCCTTACACCACATTTTAAAATTGAAATGAAAAATGAATTTAATGCACATATTTGTAACAAATACTTAATTAATCTTACAAAATCATTAACCACAAACCACCATTATGGTGACCATTTTAAAGTTACTGTTAGTGTAACTTAAAACCTAACTACTTTAATCATCATTCCAGATGGGAGAGAGACATTGTTTTCAATAACCAGACAATGGATCAGGCCGTGATAGGGGTCCAATTTATGAGTTGAGATGCACGATTTAGTAAATTATTTATTGTATGAAATGCTATATTATATATACTTTCCTACACAAAACAAATGATTAATTACAGAAGGTTTTATATATTAAATGCATTTAATAAGAATTATAACTCAACTGGTCTTAAATGGTTTCCCCGCCCCTATTAAACATGGTACATTCCTCAACTGGGTGGTAAAATTTGAAAGCTAACGGAACGGTCTTCATCGACATCTCTCTCGCTTGCTGCACCCTTTGTTGTTGTGATGTCCTCCTTTTGTTCAGTAATAATTGGGGTAATAATCGCAAACTGATATTTTATTGAAATGGTTAATACCTGTTGCAATGTCTATGTACTAGTTAAATGGACGTTCTTCCGTTGAAACTCAACCTAGCCTAGGATAGCCGCTAGGCCTATTCTGTTGCCATTTGGAAAAAAAGTAGAGTCTGCAACATGCCAAGGTCTCTAGCTAGGCCTATGCACAGTCACTGTCAGTATTGTGGTAAGTAAAGAAAACATATTAATATCCCTTCGTCCATTAATGTACGCCTTCCACATTACGCCTAGTTACTTATTCTAGCCTAGGCCTAGATATAATTTTGTAGCTAAGTATCAAGGTTAGTTCAGTCAGTTCGTCAGTCAGTGCAGTGGCAGTGTTTCTGTTCGTATACTGTACTGTTTAGGCTAGGCCTAGGCTAAACCTAAGAATTGAGTAAAAAAAAGTGCAACAGGTCAGGTACGGGCGTAAACTGTCTCTTATACACATCTAGCATGGCTCGTCATGACAAGAATGTTGCGAGTAAGTATTAGGCCTACATAACAGCAGAATATCAGATGAAATTAGTGGTGGTGGTTAGCTTGTTGGCCATATTCGGCCGATTGAATTAGCAGGATAGCATGATCATTGCAGGTTTTCTTGAAAACTCAGATGAGAATGTGTTAAAGGTGCAAATTGTCGGAAAAGGATCGAGTAAGACTAGGCTATAGACAAATGTAAGAAGATGAAAGTTGGAAATATACTGTCTGTCCATGGAGCTCTCATCTGTCCAAGATAAATATCCTCATTTTGATATTGACTAAAGGAGAATGTGATTCCA
>NW_022708762.1:88668-132652 GCF_011630105.1 Anneissia japonica | reverse complement strand
CTGCTAGAGTAATTAGTTAAAATTAGATAAACAACTTTGCTCTGACAGAGTCTGACTGTTTGTTAAGTGAAGGTTTTAAATCCTTAATCCAGAGCATTTCTTTAATTAAACAATCAAACTTTGTTTTACATTTAGATAAAATTCTGAAGTGATCAACAGTATTAAGATCACTTATACCATGTTGTTTTAAGTGCATTCCTATGTTTCCCTTTCTGTGTTCATCAATGCGTTGATAAAGGTGTCGGCAAGTATAGCCGACATAGCTTGAATCACACAAGCCACATTGAAATTTATACACAACGCATTGTTCGTTAACAATCTTAGGTTTTCTTTCTCTCTTCTTTAAGATTTCACCTACTTTCCTACTAGTAAACACTGGAATAATTTCTTTATCAATCTTAGAGCTGAGTTGTTTAAGTTGTTTAGTAACTGAGTTTGCTGAAAGCTGATCCTTAAAAGGCAGTACAATTCTAACAGGTTGTTCATTCATTTCTTGACTAGTAGGCCTATTTACATCTGTAATGACTGGTTCATTGCAAGATACGTCATTACGTTTAGATTGCATAAAATCTCGGATAATGTTATTAATTAAGTTTTGTGGATATTTTAACCTTAGAAACATTAATTCAATTTCCTTAGCCTCTTTCTCAAAAATTTCGTTTGTTGAAGATAATTTTTTTTTTTTGATTCGTGAAAACAATTTTTTATTGATCGAACGATACAGTTTTCTATAAAAAAAATTATATCAGCGTTATTTTCTAGAGAAGTGCTGTGAATTTCTATGAAAATTAATTTTATCAGTGTTATTTTCTAAAGAAATGCTGTTTTTTTTCCTATAGAAAATATAATATATCTGCATTATTTCTAAAGAAATTCTGTACATTTTTAAAGAGAATAATACAGTTTTCCATAGAAAATATATTATATCGGTGTTATTTTCTATAGAAATGCTGTTATTTTCCACAGAGATTTATATAGTTTTCTATAGAAAAAATTATATCTGCAATAATTTCTATAAAAATGCTGTTCTTTTCTATAGAAGTATTGTGAATTTCCATAGAAAATAATAGTTTTCTATAGAAAAGAAATTATAACAGCATTACTTTCTATAGAAATGCTGTTCTATCCTATAGAAGTATTGTGAACTTCTATAGAAAATAATAGTTTTCTATAGAAAAGAAATTATAACAGTGTTACTTTCTATAGAAATGCTGTTATTTTCCATAGAGATTTACATAGTTTTCTATAGAAAAAATTATATATCTGCAATAATTTCTATAGAAATGCTATTCTTTTCTATAGAAGTATTGTCAATTTCTATAGAAAATAATAGTTTTCTATAGAAAAGAAATTATAACAGCATTACACTCTATAGAAACACTTGTTGTTTTCTATAGAAATGCTGTTAATTTCTATAGATTCTTATAGAGAATTAAGCCACTTTTCTTTAGAAATTGTATAGAAATCCTTTAGAAATTGTATAGAAATTCTTTAGAGATTGTATAGAATATTTTTATATATTTTCTATAGAATTTGTTTAAAATATTCTATAGATCTTATATAAAATTTTCTATAGATAATCTATAGAATACTATATAGAAAATATATAGAATTTTTTTAATAGAATTCTATAGAAAATTTTTGTATGGGAATGACCTTGCAACAGACCCAGATGCCAACTATGCTGCATAATTACACCTGGTGCTAAATCAATGTCCCAGGGACCAAGCAGACAATAGATTGTAATACATCTAATGTAGCTTAACTACTATTTTGTACTAAATGTAATAACAGCAATTATGTAGGCGAGACCGGATGTAAACCAGATTATGACTCAACAACCATAAAAAAAAATCAGAGATCAGCAAAAGTGCTTCCTTGTTGCTGACCACTTTAAATCATTGAACAATTCTATCGGCGATTTACGCTTCTTAATCCTAGGTACCGATTTCAAATCAAGCAAGGCTAGAAGATGTACTTAGATCCGTTGGATCCTCAGTCTTAAATCTCATATTAAGGGTTTTAAAACAAAGACTTAGGTTTTATGAGCAAATATTCTTTTATGAACTAGAAATTGCAAATTGCAAGTGAAGTGCTGCGAAGTAAAACTGCATAAATTGTTCTTCGAACAAAATTATTTATGCGAGTCAAGTGAAAATAATGAATAATAAAAATATAACAAATAATATGAGACACGACCCATTGTCTATATATAGAGCAGCGTTGGTACCGACGCGTGTACAATAGTGTTTTGCTGCAGTGACATCTCGCTGCTGCTGGCGATGACTCGCTGCTGGTGAATCGATCTGCGCATGTGTATAAAATGGTATTTATTTCCGGAAAACAGTATAGTCTACAACAAGCGTCGCCTAAATGTAATAATTAGCACGTTGAAAAGGCTAGTAAATAAGTTTAACTGGGTTCGTAAATAATATTGGCCTCAAAATATTGTGGCTGAGACATGAGCCGATTAAACGTAGAAATAGGAAACCTAGAAATATAGTAAAAACGCTGAATAGTACTCCAGCGTCGCGACATGCGCACGTTGGTACGAGTAGGTTAGTCTACAAACGTCGCCTAAAGTAATTGATTTTACCCGGCAGAACGAAAGAAGGAAACTCCGCTTCTCAGTTGTCATAGGCGCGGGTTTTTTGACAAACAATGACCTTTCAGAGGTCAAATTGCTGTCAAGAATATAAATTGGCTGCTTCGCAGCAAAAAGCATTTCTAGGTTTTGCCTGTGATTTATCAGTCTCCTCTACTCATGCATGTAACTGTTGTGCATTTTAGCTGCCTTATGTTTGCCTCTTTAGTATATTAACTGTATGCTTACACTCTGTACTTGATAATTTGCTGAAAAAGACCCGAGGACGGGTTGACATATTCATGTTTTGAATAAAATTTGTGTTCTAAGTCTACCAGGTTGTTGACATCTCTTTCATGGCATTTTTAGATGTTGCTTATCATTTTTGTATCTCTACTGAGATCCAGCCATTGTTTCCCACAGCATTGTTGTTTTTCAGTATTTTGCCAGTATCTAGAATATATAATAGTTCATTTTTAAGACATAATGAATTATCTTCACTGCTGCATAATAAAATAGGTTTACATATGTTTGCAAGTAATATTGCATCTTTGTAATGAACACAAGATAGAACACATACAAACATTTATTTTAATTGTGAAGCATAATGTTATAGGTTACTTTTGAAATATATAGCGAGGAAGAATGTGAATGGTAGTTGAATAATTTATAGATTTTGTAGATTAGGTATATTATATATCTATTTTGATATTACTTATTCACTGTGCTTGATAGTATATATTTAGTATGTTTGTTCTACATTAGATGAACTATTAACATGTATGGATTCAAATTCAAATTCAAATCAACATTTATCAACTTCCTTAAACCAGAAAAAACTACAGCAATTTGTGTGACTGAAAAGAAAGAAATGAGTAGGAGATTAAAAAAGACAGAGACAACACAGGACAAAACAAGACAGAAAAAAAATCTATTACAGACCAACCAACCGAGACAGGCAGCAACTGAATGTAAAGGATGTAAAGGAAAAAAATAATAACCAATAATAAAGTGTTTTTTGAGCTGGTTAGAAAAGCTTTTACAGCAAGAGGCATTAACTAGATGGGAGTGTAACGGATTCCATCATCATGTATATGATGAGCAAGAAACACACTTTAAAAGTAATTGTCAAGCATAATATAGGTTACTTTTGAAATATAAAACAAAGACAAATGTGAATATATATATATATATACACACACACACACACACACATATATATATATATATATAATTATTATTATTATTATTATTATTTTATTATCATCATCATCATTATTATTATCATCATATTATCATTATTATTGGCTTTTCCCAGTACTAGTTGGGAAAGTCAATTTCTTTTTTTCTTTACATACCTTTTTAGCTATCTTTTTGCATTGGGTTATTCTGCCCGGCACTTTGGTCACTTTCGATGGTTTGCTCTTTTACTAAACCAACGGAAGCATCAAGGATATGTGCCTCCTAATATTTATTGTTAACCTAAAGTGGGCGTGGATATGAAGACCAATTAAAGGGATTTTAGGGCAAACACTCTACACCAGATATTTAAAAAATATGGTCAACTGATCTGTGACGATCTGAAATAGGATATGGATATGAGGACTATTCAATAGGAAAATGTTTCAGATAAGCTATTTCAAAAACTGATCAACTGATCTGAATGAAACTTTCGGGAAAGTTTAACCAAGTTACAAGGAAAACATTATTATGTGTTGGTGACGATCTAGTTTAGTGCGTAATGTTATGGCCAATTAATCAATACGGACGACGTTTACTCAGACTGACAACTTCCTTTTATTCCAGTAATGCTTGTACATATTTCATCACGTGTAATCATGGAGTTATTAGTTTACCCATATTCCGTACATGAACTATTCCGTTATTCAGTGGGTTAGTCAGTCAGGTAAAGACGGTTTCGGCCCTTCTATATTCAATCGGCCATATTTTCCTTGTTTCCCAACTAAAGTCCAACATAGAGGGCTCACTACTAATATTAACGAACACAACATCCCGGGCCCAGTTGCTCCTGTAAAAAGCAACGACCTTTTATTATGTGTTCAACAAATACAATGTCATAACCGTCATTTACCTTCAATAATAATAATAATAATAATAATAATAATAATAATAATAAAGTAAGAACTTATATAGCGCCATTTAAAAAACCGAAGTAATTATCAGTGGCGCTTCATGTTATTGTTGGAATAAGTGCGTTTTGAGTGATTTTTTAAATAAAGGAATTGATGCTGATTTTTTAATGTGAAGTGGTAGTGAGTTCCAGAGTGTGGCTGCAGCAAATGAAAATGATCTGTGTCCGAAGGTCTTAGTGTTGGTGCGAGGGACAGAAATTAAATTGAGATCAGATGAACGTAGGGAACGGCCAGGCACATATTTGGGAAGAAGTTGATTAATGTATGCGGGTTGATTGAGAGTCAGTGACTTATAAGTCAGTAAAAGGATTTTATATTGAATTCTGGCATCAATTTGTAACCAATGAAGTTCATGTAAAATGGGGGTTATATGAGTGCGTCTGTTAGTAAATGTTAGTATGCGTGCAGCAGAGTTTTGTAGTCGTTGAAGCCTGTTAATTTAGATTTTAGGAATATTAAATAAAAGAGAGTTGCAATAGTCAAGTCGGGAGAAAATGAAAGCGTGAATAATCAGAGCCGTAGTTCGTTTTGATAAGTATTTTCTGATAAGTGCTATATTACGTAGATATTATTATTATAAATATGCGCCATTGTAAACTAGTGTATCAAGTTGTTAGCTATTAAATCTTTGCAATATTTTTCAAATTGGCATATCAATAAATAAAAGTTAATTTATCTTGTCTCTTATACACATCTAGATGTGTATAAGAGACAGAAGTAGGTCGCCGTCTGTTTGTCTCACTCGGACTTGAAAGAACATTTTTTCTATGCCAATAAGGCCACTGGTTCCTGTCTCCATCGTAGCAGTACTCCGTATAATAGATTGGTTAGGTCAGGCCCTTGAAGAAGTTCTTGATTCATTGACATACCCATGTAAGTAACAGGGCAATTAAATACAACTCGGAGTTTATCAGGCTTCTTTGGTGGAAAACTCCATGGATCAACTTTACAAAAGTTAACCCTCACTTCCTGCCGATTAAATGATTTTCCTGGTAATCCATACAACAGCCATCCTAAGGGAGACCTTATCGCATATGGTTGCCCTAGTCTTCCCTTGATCACTTCTAATGGCATGGAAACAGCAGGAACGTTTACTCCAATTATCATTGATACCTCTGGCATGCAAACTTCATTGACATTTGGTAATCTGATTTGCCTGAGATGTGGCCATTTGGGTAGGTCATTCTGTCTGGGCACATCGTTGGTTGTTACTGGGATGCTATCTTGAACAGAAGGCAAATCAATGTAGTTGGCTTCTAAAATGCTGGCTACCTGTAACTGGTCTGCCACCATCTTGGCACTGCTTTTCTATACCGACACAGCCTGTGGATACCTTTTTCACAGACTTATTAATGTTTGGGTCATGCATTCGGTCAGGTGTTTTCCCTTGCAATATGTTGTTATTAAGAATTCTACATGTTCTCCTAATATTGAAATACTGACTGTGTGCTTGCGCTCTTTCTACCTACCCAGAGAGTTCTCACACGTTGTGGTACTTACCGTGTATATACATAACAATAAAGTTGAGAAACCAGCAATTACCGAACTCGGTCATGCCGTCCATGATATCGAAACGAAGTATCCCCATGCGACTATCCTAATTAACGGTGATTTCAATCGATGTTCACTTAAAAATACGAGTACGTACTACTATCAACATGTCACATGTGCGACACGTGACGCTGCGATTCTTGATGTATGTTACTCGGATATAAAACAGGCATATACTTCATCACCACTACCTAACCTAGGGAAACCTGACCACAGCCTTGTGTTACTTGTACCCAGATATAAGCCCGTCTGTCAACAACAAAAACCAAGCAAACGAACCTTTCGTAGATGGACACAGGATACTGAAGACCAGCTTATTGGGGCATTCGAGTGCACGGATTGGTCGGTTTTCTTTGACAGCTCAAATGACATTAGTGAAGTCACTGAATCCGTATGTGCTTACATAGGTTTTTTGTACTAACAGTGTAGTTCAAACTAAATCAATTAAAATTTATCCTAATAATAAGCCCTGGATTTGTAAAAGTACAAGAGAAATAATTAAAAAGAAAAAGGTAGCTTTTGGTAAAGGGGATAGGGAGCTAGTTAAGATTATTAATAAGGAGTTAAAAAGAGCTATCCGGTCAGACAAAGATGTGTATAAGAGGAAAATAGAAAAGAACTTTACTGAAAATAATATAGGGAAAGTATGGAATGGAATGAGAATGATGAGAGGTTTTGCGAATGGCAAATCAAAATCAACGTCTCTTCCAGATGTTTCTATTCGGTATGCGAATCAGTTGAATAACTTTTTAAATAGATTTGACAGGGAAAGTTTTAGAGTGGAAAGAGACAAAATATTATCTGAACTTGGAAATAATACAGTAAGTTCGAATTTCTTAACGGATGAAACCACTGTCCGCAACTATTTTAGGAAACTTAAAACATCGAAAGCACCTGGCCCAGATAAAGTACTGCCTTGGGTATTAAAAGTCTGTGCTGACCAGTTATCTTCAGTTTTTTCCAGTTTGTTTAATTTTTGTATGGAAAAACAGATAGTCCCCAAAATATGAAAGAAATCATGTATTGTTCCGATACCCAAGAGACCAGTGATCAGTGAGATGAACGATCTCCGTCCAATAGCTCTTACGTCTGCGGCGATGAAAGTACTTGAGAAAATTGTAATTAATGTGTTTAAACCCTTTGTTAAAAATTATATGGATCCCCTGCAATTTGCTTACTGCAGTAATCGTTCCACTGAAGATGCGCTTCTTAAAAATGATAGATTGTATTCCCATTTGGAACATGTGAGCAAGGGCCACTCGGTGCGACTGATGTATTTTGACTTTTCGTCAGCTTTTAACACCTTTCAACCACATATTTTGGCCACTAAACTCATTAATATGAATGTTTCACCATATCTTATTACTTTTATTTTAAACTATTTGACAAATCGACCACAGTATGTAAGAATCGGTAATATTATTTCTGACACCCTATATTGCAGTACTGGTGCCCCGCAAGGCACCATATTTGCTCCGTTTCTATTCACTATTTACACTGCTGACTTTAGATCAGCTAATGAATGTCCTACAATTAAATATGTTGATGATACGGTAATCTTGGGTCTAATTAGGAAGGACGACCTGTCTTTGTATATTTCAGAAATTCAAAGGTTTGTGTCTTATTGTAAAGATAACTTTCTTGAAATTAATACAGAGAAAACGAAAGAAATGGTGATTGATTTTCGAAAAAAGCGGGTTAAGGAAGAAAGTATCATTATTGAAAATAAAGAAATAGCACAAGTTACATCGTATAAATATCTGGGGGTAATCTATGATAATCAACTGTCGTGGGGAATTTTCTGTGACAATTTAGTTAAGAAACTTAATGTGAGAATGTTTTGCTTTAGGAAACTTAATTCTTTTCAGGTCAGGAAGGAGATAATGCTGTCTTTTTATAATTCTATTATTCTCGGATTACTTTGTTACTGCTTAGTTTGTTGGGGTGGGAATATTTCACAAGGTGATAGGGACAGATTACAGAAGTTTGTTAACAGGTTTAGGAAGATTATCGGTTCGGAACTGCAATCGGTGCACTCAGTCTACGAAGAACGACTAGTTAATAAGTTTGATAACGTGATGTCTGACGAAAGTCACCCGTTACATTCAACTATTGCTAGTTGCGTTATACAACGCAGCGGTAGATTGAGGGTACTGGCTGCTAACACGAACCGTTATTCTAACTCATTCATTGCGAGGGGCATTTACCTGTTTAATAGTAGATATGTAAGATAGTTATTATTTATTGCATTGAATTACTTTTCCTGTTTAATTTATTGAAAGAGCGATGTAATTTCCAAGGATTTGGATTAATAAAGTGATGTATATGTCTATGTCTTTGTCTTTGTCTATGTACACATTCAACTTGTGTTCTATTAGGGCAATTTCGCTTCCTGTGACCAGCACACAAGCATCCGTAGCAGAGACCATCTTTAAAACACACCTGAGATTTTTCTTTTATCGACAGCTTTGAGAACTGAGGGCAATTGGCAATTCCATGGTCCAAAGCTTTGCAGTGCGAACAGGAATTGACTGTCGTTGTCATAACCCTTTTCGGCTGTGTTTTCTTATATGTGGTTGGTGATGGTCGTTGCTGATATCCTAGTCCAGTCACTCTTGAGTCATTAATATTTCTGGACTCTCTCCCTACAAACGTCTCAAAATCTTCCAGTCTTGGAACTCTCAGTTCCCTTTCTCTTATCTTTCCTAGCTGCCTGATCCATCATTGTTGGAGGCCTACTGGAAGCTTTGATGCCAGCATCTTTAAAATTTCATATCCATCCATTGCCATCAGCTCGGGGTTATTCTGCTTTTTATTGGAACAATTTGTCAAGAATATTGCAAACTTCCTTAGGCTCTCTTTATCTCCAGTTATGATTTTTGGCCAATTTTCTAGCCTTTTCTTGATAGGCAGCAGCAATACTTGCAGGCTGTCCATAATCCCTTTCAAGTAGTTCTTTAGCTCTTTTATAACCTGTTGCAGGAGGTGTAATTAGTTGACAGTTTCTTATTAGATCATGTGCATCACCACTAGTTGACTTGA
Source organism: Anneissia japonica (assembly GCF_011630105.1). Classification (NCBI taxonomy): domain Eukaryota; kingdom Metazoa; phylum Echinodermata; class Crinoidea; order Comatulida; family Comatulidae; genus Anneissia; species Anneissia japonica. The sequence continues at coordinate 123,322 of NW_022708762.1, read as the reverse complement.
GTAGTAATTCCAGCCTTCGTACTGGACCTTCTGTCTTCGACTCTACCAGTAACATGAAATTGCGTGTAAATGTAGTGTATTCAAGTATATCTGCACCACTAAATGTTGGTATCTCTGGCTTTGGGAGACCTGCTTCCTTTTGTTGCATTACAATTCTCTGTAAGATTTCTGTCATTTTACTGTCCTCAGCATTGTTGCTCATGGGTGGAGTACATGCTTTATCATTTTTAAAAGCATTTGGCCTTTGAAATGTGTCTACCGTCTCCTTTTGTAGAGCTTCAGCTGATAAATTCACGGCATCTGCCTCTTGCCTTGCCAATACTCCTTGAATTACTTCATCTTCCTCTTTCATGACTGGCTCATCACTATTCATTAAAATATACTCGGCTACCTTTGTGCTTGGCCCCTGGCTTGGTAATTCTGGAATGTCAATTCCATCATTTTTATCTAGCCGTCCAATTTCCTCTTCTAAAATATCTGACCTGATCTGAGCTGCTAAGGCTTCACTCATCTCTAGCCTATCTATATCCGTTTCAGCTTCCAGTTTCAGCCTAGCAGCCTCGGATTTCCGTTTCATAAACTTTTCCCAGGCCTTGGCCACTGCTAAATCAGCCCTTGCTTGGGCAGCAGTTACCACGAGCGACGATATCGCCGATGACTGTTTACTTAATTTAGATCGGATTGACATGGCACTTATTTTAGATTGGATTCTGCTATACAGTTTTTCTGTACTATTCTAGTGCTGCTTATCCACAGACGTCCGTCCCGATCTCAATATAATCTATTTCTATCTTGAAATAAACTAAATCGTATTACCATAGGCCTAACCAAGCCTCTGCTATGATGATCAGATGTGACAGCTAGCCCAGCGCTATTCTGCTATACAGTACTCAGTGTAATCTAGGCTTTCCACTTGACAATACACGGCACCCGTCTTTACTGTTATGGCCAATTAATCAATACGGACGACGTTTACTCAGACTGACAACTTCCTTTTATTCCAGTAACGCTTGTACATATTTCATCACGTGTAATCACGGAGTAATTAGTTTAACCATATTCCGTACATGAACTAATCCGTTATTCAGTGGGTTAGTCAGTCAGGTAAAGACGGTTTCCGCCCTGCTATATTCAATCGGCCATATTTTCCTTGTTTCCCAACTAAAGTCCAACATAGAGGGCTCACTACTAATATTAACGAACACAACACGTAAATTTGGGGGTAATTTAAATTTCTGACGTCCCAAACCTAAATATCTCAAAAGCCTAATCAATGGGTCAAACCGAGATCTTCTACAATAGTTTGTCATGAACCAATGAAGAAAAAACAATTCGGTGACGTTCCGGCGTAGGGTGTGGATATAAGGACCGTTTAAAGAAAAACATCCCAGACTAGATATTTCAAAAACTAATCAACTGGTCTGAATAAAAATTTCCTGAAAGTTTAACAAAGTTACAAGGAAGAAAGTGACGATCCATATCGGGTGCAAAGTTGGGCGTAATTTTAAGTGCTAACGCCCCAGACATAAATATCTCAAAAACAATGGAGCAAAATTAAATGTTGCAGAACGGTTTGCATGGTCCAATAAAGAAGTGATAAAATGTTGATGACTATCTGGAAGTGTATATACTGTATCGTGTTTTCAGTATGATTTTTTTTTTGTGTGTATTTTATGTATTATAGCAATGAGGAAAACCATTATGTTCTGTTTTTCAAACATACATAGTATGTCAGTAAGACTCAACATATAGCTGCAATGGTAATAGCGATCGTGATATGAATACACATAACTATTGCGCACTAATGAGTGTACATGTCATTCAAAAGTTTCATTTCGATCCATTAAAAAGTTTTGAAATGTTTAGGGTTGGGACCTTGGCACTTTAAATGACCTTCAAATCACATCCGAGTGTAGATCGTCACTTGAATTGAATACTTTCTTCCTTGTAACATGGTACATTTTTCAAAAAGATTCATTCAGATCGGTTGAACGGGGTTCGGGATATCCTTGTCTAGGATGTTTTTCCTTAAATAGAACTCATGTTCACACGCTACTCCAGATCGTCACTAAAATGTATTTATAAGAATATGACAAACAATACTATAAAATTTAATTAGGTCCATTGCTGAGTTTTTGAAATAATCGCTGCACTTGTTGCACCCACAAAATACGAAAACGCCCACAAAATGTAACAACACACCGCCAACAAATGTAATAATACCAACAAATGTAAAAACCAGTACCCACAAATGTAATAAACAGGGCCAACAAATGTAATAACGATCATTCAGTGATAACGCCCACACAATACGTAACAACAAAACATGACCTCTTCGTCCACAATTGTAATAATTTTCTTTTAACTTCGAATGTAGGATATAATCAGATACAAAAAATGGCCAAACCGGGCATTTTGTGACAGAAGCATTAACATTTTGAGCGTTTGATTTATAAAGCGTGCGAACAATAAAAACAGTGTGGGAGGGGTTAAAAGTCAAGGGTTCTAGGAGGAGTATATTATGTGTCAAAGGATCTGTTACTTTCGGAAAATATATCTCAATGAAAGAGATAGAAACATGCATATAAGGCTACTGAATATTTTGAATGAAAATTAACTTCTACAACTGATTTTTATAACTTGCATATCATATGGGGCATGTGACGGAGGTATAATTTCTGCAATTCACTTTCGTCAAGTTCTTAAAACGTTTTAAAACCTATTTGTTTGTCATTTCTTCCTTAAATAAAAAAATATGGTGACTATTTTTAAATTTCGAGCTTCTTCAAGATCTCCGTTCCGCAACCTATGGATCGCGACTCAATGTTTGAATTGCGAAGATATTTTGATGGGTCTATTTGATGAAAATAGAGATGGATGGATATTTTTAAACGTCTAGGAGGGGCTAGAGGTCATTTGAGTTCCAATATATATTTTGATAGTAGGCCTAAGTCATTATGTACGGAAGCACCTAAGTGCCGTTCGACTTGACGACTTCACTGTTATTATTCAATAAATAAATTTAAACACCCTAGTGTTGATTTATTCAAGATTAGCTTTCAGAGACAATAAATATTCTTCATGGTCATAGGTGTCACAAACAACAAATAATATTCACATTGGCGTAAATCTGTCTCTTATACACATCTAGATGTGTATAAGAGACAGGTCCAACATAGAGGGCTCACTACTAATATTAATGAACACAACACACCCAATGCAGCATTTCTTGCAAATTTTCAATAGTTCCTTTCTCAGGTTTGAGTTCTTCATACAACAAGCAAAACTGTTCATATACTTTTTTCAGCTAGCGCAACATCAATGTCTTCCGAGTATGACCCAGCTAAGTATCTAAACATATCCATCTTTCCCATGTCTGCAGGCATTACGTAGACGAAAGGTCTAACCCGTTATGAAAATCAGCAAATCTGTTTTTCAGTTCATTGATAATCTTATCGTATACAACATAAAACACGTCTCTCCTGAATCTATCTTCTGGATCTTGAGCGATACTTTATCGTTCTAAAAATTAATACGCGAAGGTAAAGCTCGAAGTGCCTGCCTGGGAATGAGATGCACCGACATAGTCCAGTCCAAAATGTAGCAATATCAGAGGTTGCATTTTTTTTGCTATATTTTAAAAAAATTGGATATGATGTAGAGTACACATAGATAAATCAAAAAAATTTGTTTCTTTTTTCATACGTAAGGGGAAGATGCCAGCAGTTTCAAAATGGCCGCCAATTTTTCCTAAAATTGTCACTAATATTGTAAATTTATGACATTAAAATGCAGTATTCAATTGGAAATCCACTCATAACAATGACAACAACAGTTAACTAAATATTGTACACATTTTTGAACTATTGCAATTTAAAATGGCTGCCATTTTCCATTATTTTAGCTTTTTAGCATACATATATTAATATAATAATAAACCGATCTGTATTGTAAAACAAAAACGTGTGATAGAGCTAGTTATATGCTATACCTAACTGTCTTCGAGAAAGTCATTTACGTCTAGTCTCCAGAACATTTTATGGTAGCCAGAGCGAGGTTAGTTCTCGGGAAATGTCTGATTTAAGCAGTTTAAGGAGACAGTTAGGCCAACGAGCTAGGTATATTCAGGTCGCCCAATTGACATTGTTGGAGCAAGTTACGAGAATTAAAACTCTCCTGTCCACAAAATTGAAATCATATCAAGATATTTTTCAGAAGAGTGAGATACTGGCCCGTGAGTATGAGGACCAATACGAATATATAGAACATTCAGTAGAAAACACCAAAGCCGCACTAGCAGCCCGAGAAAGGGTAATTTTAACGCTGACTAGGCCTAGGCCAACTAATCCTAGACTTAATGACAGTAGCAGTGGTAGTCAACAGGAGTTTAGACTATGATCATGAAACAATGTCTAGATCAAAACCTGAAGAGGAAATGGAAAAATTAACAAAAGAACTAGATGAAGAATTGTCACATCTTCACTTAATAATACGTCGAAAAAGAGTAGTACAGGGCCATGGCCAAAAACAACACACTAATTTCCCAGTTATAGACGAACCTAGGCCTAAGTTAATAGGCCAACAGAGCAGTGTCAAAGAGCAAGATGCATTTACTCCATCTACCTGTGCACCAGCATCTACAGAATGGACCACACCAATTTTCCATTCTGCAAACTACGACAAACACCATTATATGGAGCTGCATGGTCAAACTCATGGCAATCATACTATCCCTCACAGAACCCAGGTGAATGATGTACGACCTAGATTATCAACATACACTACACCACCAACACATCCAGGAACGACTTAAAACAATCTGTGGGGGTGCCATACGCAGCAAAAGTCCGTGTTAAAATCAAAATGTAATTGCAAAATTCAATGTCTAATTTATTAAAACGTAGGTGTAAATTTCTCAAAATATAGATCTAGTTTCCCAAAATGAAGTTCTAATTTTTCAAAACGTAGTTCAAATTTTTCAAAATGTAGTTCAAATTTCTTTAAAATGTAATTAAAATTCAAAACGTAGGTCTGACTTGATCAAACGCCCTCTCCAAATTCTATTCCAATACGTAAATCAAAAACCAGCCTGTTTGAAATGCATTTTACAACAACACTAGAAATGGACTTTTGCTGCTTATGGCACTAGACTTGCAAAACTAATCAGCCAAGCATGACGTGGGCCTGTTCCATTAATGATGAGGGAATCATGTTTCGCTGCAGTTCAATGCCATGAACAACGCTTCCCAGTGCATTTGCTGGTCAGGGTACCGCGACCAAGGCATTATAGGCTAAGCTTATGTGAGTTGGAATTTGCAACAAGGTCTTGGACTAGGCATCTATACTATAGTAGGAGGCCTGGTCCTAGTCTAGGCCTATAATATAGTAAAAGTCTGTATAAGTAGTCATATGATTACAGGTTTACATTGTACCAAGATCGATATTAACGATTGCATTTATTTTTCATTGAAAATAAAAAGAAAACTTTAAATAATTTAACTTAAGGATTTTAAAATATTCCGAACCTGTACGCTTAAAATAAATAAATAAATAAAGTTAACTTGATACACAAACAATACGATAGGATATAAAGTTTGAGAGAATAATTTGTAGACGTCTGTACTGTATTTCTGAAGTGCCATTCTTTTTGGGGTTGCTACCTATCGGTTACGCTTGCAAATATATAATACAATGCATGCTATAGCATTTTGTGATAGTTAGAAACGATTTTGTGAAATCATATTTTTTATAAAGTGGACCTTTTAGAATTTTTTTTGGGGGGTTAAATTTTTTTTGGGGGGGGGGGGGTGCCCCCCCCCCCTTCACCCCCCCCCCCCCACACTGCCTACGGGCCTGAACTTGTGATCGAGGTACCCTGTCCATTAGAAATTAGCAGACGCACTGGGAAGCGTTTTTCACGGCATTGGACTACAGCGAAAAATGATTCCCCCATCATTAATGGAACAGACAAACGTCACACTTGGCTGACTAGTTTTGAATTACATTCTGTGTGTCTGTGCCATAAGCAGCAAAAGTCTATGTCAAACCAGTCAAGCATGACTGTTTTGAAATACATTTTACCACAACATAAGACATGCGAAATGTATGCTTTCGATGATGCCTTCAAATGATGCTTTCAAATGATGCTTCCAGATTATTGACGAGAGTACGGATACTCGAATTTGAGGGGGATAAGAGAAATTATGAGTCATGGAAGTCTGCGTTTATAGCATGTGTAGATATTTCCAATGCTACGGCTGAATACAAGTTTCTGAGGTTAAATGACAGCCTTGGAGGAGAAGCCCTGAAGGTCATTGAACGTTTGGAACATTCGGCAGGTGTAGCAAATCCTAATGACATAATCCCTTTGACGCCAAATCATATTATTCATGGGCAGGTAGGAGGAATATTTGCTCCTGAAAGCATTGATAAACAAACTTCAATCTCAAAAAAACGTTGGAGACGAGTAGAAACTAGTACCGCACTTCTGGCACCAATGGATTAAAGAATATCTTCCCGCATTGACCACTAGAAAAAAGTGGAACATTTCTCAAAAGAACATTAAGGTGGGAGACATAGTGTTGGTCTATAATCCCAGACACCGCAAGAGGCAAGTGGTCACTTGGTAAAATAGAGAAAGTCGGACATGTGCGGGTAGCTGAAGTAAATACTCAGAATGGAACTTTAACTCGGCCGGTAGTGAAGTTGTGTCCATTAGAGTGTATCAACGAATAAAGTTTAATTTGCTGGTCTTTTTGACAATTGCTTACATTTGAACTCTTAATATAATCTATGCTTGACTACATGATTATATGTTAACTGTGTGAAATGAATGAAGATAGAACATTTAATACATATTTAAACATAGAAAATATAAATATACAGTATAGCATACAATAACTGTAATGTTGTACTGTCGGTAGTATATCATGTAACTACATGAAGTACAAACACTAAAACTCATATGGTTCTCTGCCTTTATTCATTCATCATCATTATGGCTCCTCTCTAAGTTTCCAACCTTAACGCCAATAGGTGGCGCTACTGCCAATATTGTAAATAATCACAACACCACATCCCCCTTAACCTCGAATAGAACCTTAACTCAATAACTTTTATAACACTAAACAATTTCCTGTTAAAACTCTGAACAACTGTTTTCTTTATAAACACAAAACTAAAACTTCTTGGTTGTGACAAAATCACTATCAATGTAACCTGTCAATCTAGATTTATAAATCTTAACTTGCTTGCTTAGTTCATTATAAACTCATAATACCTTTTTGGCATTCTTCTGTTTCTAAGACTCTTTCTCGTTATTGTTTGCTTTGACAAAGTTTTCCCTTTTTCCTTTTCCCCCCTTTCTTCGGTTATAGAATCACCTTCTACAATACTATCCAGCTCTACGTCACTTAAGGGATCATCTATTTCCTTTATACCTTCTACTACTGTACCTTTTTAACAAGGCTAACATTTCTCCAAAGTTGCAAGTCATTTCTCTGAATTCTTATGGAATTACCGTTTCTTTCTATAATACGAAATGGCTTTGGATCAAACGGTGGAGTAAATGCATTTCCTTTCCTTTGCTTAAGTACGGTAATACTCTATCTCCTACTTTTAGACAACTTTCCTTAGTATTACGTTTTCTATCTTCATATTCTTTCATTTTCTGTTTATTTTCTGAATCGACTTTACGAATCTCATCGTCATTTCTAGCTATAGTTATCTCTGGTAAGCGAGTAGACATTTTTCGTCCATTCAAAAGTTCAATTGGGGATATCTGCGTTGTAGTGTGTGGCGTTGCTCTGTATTGTCGCAAGTATTCGTACAACACTTGTTGTGTGTTTCGGTGTTCGATACTTGCTGTTAAGAGAGTTTTCTTTAAATTTGACATGAATCGTTCTACTTCCGCGTTTGCACGTGGCCACAATGGTGTCATTCGTTTATGTTTAAACCCGTGATATTCTGCGTATTGTCGAAATTCATTGCTTGTGAATGGTGGACCGTTATCGGTTTGGATGATCTCTGGAATTCCTTGTCGTGCTAGTATAGCATCGAGTTTTGGCAATACTGCTTGTGCCGACGTCGATTTTACAATTTCGACCTCTGGAAAACGGCTATATAAATCGTATACGACCAAAAGATATTTTCCATTTGGTAATGGCCCTTTAAAGTCCATTTGAACTTCCTTTCAGGGTGCTTTTGGCATGCTTGACATTTTTAAGGGTTCAATGCGTTCTGCATTTTGCGCATTTGATGCCTAACATGCAACACATTCTTTTACCTTTCCCGTGACTAATTTATCTATCCCTGGAAACCAGACCTTTTCTCGAATTAAGGCCTTCGTCTTCACAATGCCTTGATGACTAGCGTGTGCGATTTCTACCACTTTATTACGTAATGATTTGGGTATAACTATAGTATGTCCTCTGAGTGTGATGTTGTCTGTTACTGTCAACTCATCTTTTAACTGCTTAAATTCGCAAAGTTCAGCTTCGTTCCACAACGCATGATTATTCTGTTCAATTGTCTGTTTCAATTTCTGTAGTTGGCTATCAACTTTGCTTTCAGCCTCAATATCACTCAGTTTCATCGCCTTTGGGATTGCGTTGCGTACAAATATAATTAACATGCGCAACAGTTTGCTGTTCTTCATTGTCTTGTGCTGTCTTGTTTGGGTGTCGACTTAAGTAGTCAGCCGGGTTGTCGTGTCCATGTCGGTATTCCAACTCGTAATTATACGGCATTAATCTTAACCTCCAGCGTTCAATTCGTGTGCTCATTGGCTTGTTATGGTTGAATATGCTGAGTAATGGTTTATGATCAGTCATTATCTGAAATCTTGCTCCATATAAATACAAATGAAAATGTTCAGCACCGAAAACGACAGCTAACATTTCGCGCTCTGTTTGCGAGTATCGCTGTTCTACACCGGTCAACGATCTGCTAGCGTATCCTATAACTTTACCATCTTGGCATAGCATAGCGGCTAATCCTGTTGGGCTTGCATCCACTAACACCTGCGAGTCTTTCTGAATGTCGAAGTATGTCATCACTGTGGACCTGATGAGGGCGGCTTTAAGTTTAATAAAAGCTTGTTCTTGGGTGTCTGTCCATTTGAAATAGTCATTCTTTGGCGTCAGTTCACGCAGCGATGTTGTCAGTGATGCATAATCGGGGATAAATCTCGCCACATATTGTGTTAGTCCGAGAAAAGATCGAACTTCGCTTGCATTCGTTGGTCGTGGAGAGTTTTGAATATCTTCAACTTTCCGGGGATCAACTGCCAAGGCCTTACTGTTGAAAATATGACCATAGAATTTTATTTCATGTGTTCTGAACACACATTTTTCTTTGTTTAATGTAACGCCATGCTGTTGTAGTCGCTCTAAGGTCGCTTTCAAATTTTCATCATGTTCTTGTTCATTTCGTCCAAAAATAACAATGTCGTCCGAGATATTTTTACAGCCTTTAAGCCCGTACAACAGTTTTCCTACTTCAGCTGAGAAAATTTCTGAAGCTGCATTGACACCAAATATCAACATTTTATATCTATATAGACCGGAATGAGTGGTGAGGGTAGTAAGAAATATAGAATTCTCGTGGAGGGGTAACTGATGGTAACCTGATCGTAAATCTAATTTACTATACACAGTGGCACCATTAAGGTCACTTACTATGTCATCTAATGTGGGGATTGGGTGACGTTCTCTGAGAATCGCCTTATCATGGAGGTCTCCATGGCCTTATTAACCTGTCTCATATCAACACAGATTCTGATAGACCCAGGGTGTTGGACCTTCTACCTTTTCGATTATATCCAAATCCATCACTCTATTTAACTCCTTATCTACATCTTTTCTTATGTGAAATAGAATCCTTCTGTGTTTTTGCTGTGTGGGTTTTACAGCTGGATCAACATGTAGTTTAACTTCAACCCCTTTAAATTTTCCAATCCCGTCAAAAATTGGGTACTTGTCAACAATGTCTGAGTGTATGGACTGTACACCATCATCATTACCAGTAACATTTGTTGCATTATTAGTAAGAATATTTGCATCTCTAATATCCATTACATTATTGTTACAAGTCACCTTAACCAGGTTAAGCTTTTCCGCCGACATCCATGAGAGTATGTTACCAACATTGCCATCAACAATGTAAACATCATCCTCACATTTTACCTCATTTTCTCTCGTGGAACGTTACCTTACAAACACCTCTAGTTTTCAATGGTTCGTCACTACCAAAACCATAAATTTTAACATGTGTTTTCTGAAGCATAGGCTTTTTCTTAAAGTTATAAAATACTTCACTTGCCATAATGTTAACTGAGGCACCCGTATCTATAATGAATCTGACAAACTCATTATCAACTCTAATTGTACTACTGGGAAGTTTACTTTCTGGGATTACCAAATACATACTTATTATGACCATTTTCACTACAATTTGTATCATATTCTTCACTACTGTCATGTATTACAGTATGAACCTTAGGTCTAGTAAACTTGTATGTTTGTTTCATTACAGGTAATCTACATACGTTAGCAAAATGATTACGTTAGTGACACTTCTTACAAACTTTGCCGTATGCCGGACATTTTCTTATTTCAAGATCTCTACCACAATATGTACATTGTTTCACCATATCTTTACTGTTAGGCCTATGTGATACCTGTTTACGTTTATCATACAGTCTATTAACACTGTCTTTACTTGTACTTTGTGCAATGTCTGTTGACTGTAATTCTGCTTGTTCATTTGCTCGTGCTAACAGTAGGATGTCATTTAATGTTCTTTCTTTTTCTAACAGCTTTTGCCGAAATTTATCTGAAGCACATCCAGCTAATATCTTGAGTTTTAATTTCTCGGTCAATGTCAGAAAAATCACATTTAACTGCCTGTTGGTGCAACCTGGTATAATAATCTTGCATGAGTTCACCCTTGTTTTGCAGAAGCCTTCTAAAAACCAATGATTCATAATCTTTATTATTTTGGGGATTAAAATGCAAGCTTAAGAGTTTCTTTATTATATCATAACTCGGCGTAGCAGTAGCTCTGCTTGTACTACTACTCGATCCCGACGCACTACTCGAAGACGCACCTGGTTGTGACGTCACTGCTGCACTAGAGCCATCTGCCGCGGAAGTTGTAGGTCTAGGCCTGGAAGTAGGTTGTTTTTAATAGATCTACTTCATCCTGGAGATCTGGGTCTCCATAAAATAATAATAGTGCTTTCTTCCTATTCTCATCGGTTATGTTATTTGCTATTAGGCCAATCTCAAAATGCCTTATCCATCTGTCCCATCGTCGGGGACGATCAGCATGACTATGCACGTTGAACTGTGCTATGTTCATAAACGTGGCTGTGCTATTCAACATGGCTGTGGTCGCACTCTCTCGGTGGTGTGACTTCACTCATCAAATTCTGAGATTTGACTTACTTTTATCTCTTCTGCCATGTAGGGTGATGATCCTCGTCGCCAATGTAATGTTGTACTGTCGGTAGTATATCATGTAACCACGCATACATCAAATGAAGTACAAACACTAGAACTCATCATATGGTTCTCTGCCTTTATTCATTCATCATCATTATGGCTCCTCTCTAAGTTTCCAACATTAACGCCAATAGGTGGCGCTACTGCCAATATTGTAAATAATCACAACACCACAATAACTAAAACCAAATAAGAAATAAATACGGTACAGTAGTCATTTTGAAGATAAATCACACAGCTTGATAGATATAGAAGTAGTAGTAATTAAATAGTTGATGATATTTTTACACCAGGTTTAGTAATTTCATCTTTACATGTTAGTACAGTATTTTATTATAGTTCTGAGAATGATTTAATAATGAACAAGAACACTTAGTTTTAACGTTTGTTTCGGTATTGCATATGTTTAAATAAAAACACAGAAAGGACTAATTTATGTTAAAGTTAGTTAGTTTTTTTACATCAGTCTGTCAAGGGAGGGGAGGATGTTGTTGAGATAGCTAGTTAGAATTGTTAGATTATAGAGAGCAGCATTTGTTTTTGATTTTGTGGAGGTCACGTCAGGAGAGACGGCGTGGTGTTGAGCGAGATTCAGGGTAGTTGTTGAAACCCCGGCGAAAGAAAGAATAGAAATAAATAGAGTTTACTTAAATTACGCAACTGTCTTTGAAAAAGTCATTTACGTCTAGTCTCCAGAACAATAGCCGTTAACACTGTTAAATTATATAGTAATCAAAGAAAGGGAAATACAGTGTTTGAACACAGTATTTACCATTTTTGATTTTTTGATTATAAATAAATATATATATACATATATATATATATATATATATATATATATATATAGTGCAGATCACATCAAATGAAAAGATCACAAACGTAACGTGTAAATTATTTTTTAAAGCATGTGGCCATAATTACTGGGGGTGCGATTGCACTATAGTTTGCAGAAAGAATAAACCAGGTTGTTCTGTAATTACTACAAAGTTTTCGGCGAAGGCGAGGGCTTTGGAAAGTAGGTTGTGGGAATTCGATGGATAGAATTCGGTGATTTCAAACCATATAAATAAGTGATTCTGCTTGTCGGTGATATTGTTAAACATTCCAGAACTTCGCTTGTTTTTCTCCATTGGTAAAGTTTAGTCTTCAGTTTTTTCTAATGAGCTGGATAGAAAGGGTAGCTCTAAACATTCTAAACAGGAAAAATCATTCATTGAGCTGAATGGTCTTTGTAAAAAGTTACAAGTTCATGATATATGGCGGAATATTTTTCCTCCTAAACTTCAGTTTACTTGGCGAAGAATGACTCTAGTAGATTAGATTTTTGGTTAATTAGAAACATAATGGTAAAAGTTAACAATATTGTTAAAACAGATATTCGGCCTTTAGTATATATGATCACCAAGCTATTTTTTTGAAAGTTAACATAACTACAGAAAAACAGGGTCCAGGTATCTGGAAGATGAACATAGCAATGTTAAATGATGTAACCTTTCTAGAAAAAGTTAAAAAATCATAAACAATGTTAAAATAGAACAAAAGCAGGATAATATGTGCTGGAGAGTAATATGGGATTTACTTAAGATAAAAATAAACGAGTGTGCAAGGGCGTATGGAAAAACAAAGAAGCCGAAATTTGTAAACATAAAAAAAAATATAGAAAAGATAATTTTGAACTTAGAAAAATTGCACAATGAAAATCCTAATAATAAAAAATACATACATGACCTTAAAATAGCTAACTTAGAATTAGAAAATATATTTGAAAATGAGACAAAAGGAGCGATAATTAGGTCAAGTATAAAGGCTTATGAGGAAGGAGAAAGAAACAATGCTTACTTCCTTGGTTTAGAAAAATAGAGAATGATGCAAAAACAAATGAAGCAAGTAAGAAATTCCAGAAAATAAATAATTACCTCCTCAAGAGAGATTTTAAGTGAAAAGGTGTGTATCTATAAAGAATTGTATGCCAGCAAAGATTTAAATGTAATGAATATGAATGAATATATTTTAAACACAAAAACACCCTCTCTAGATGAATCAGATGCTGACTTATGTAATGGTGTACTTACAGAAATGGAATGTAAAGAAGCAATTGTTAACATGAACATAAATAAATCCCCGGGCCCAGATGGTATTCCACTTGAATTCTATAGGTGCTTCTGGGACGACATTAAGGTTCCATTAGTTCATTGCCTTAACGAAGGTTACAGATATAAAGAATTGCCTTCTACGCAACAATATGGTATTATAAATTTAATACACAAAAAAGGAGATACATGTAATTTATCAAATTGGCATCCGATTAGCCTACTTAATATGGATTACAAAATAGCTGCCCATGTACTAGCTAGACGGATACAAAAGGTAATACCAAATATAGTAAGCCCAGAGCAAACTGAATACATTGAAGGCAGGTTTATAGGAAATTATATAAGACTAGTGCAGGATAACTGAGAAGGGAGCTATAATATCACTTGATTTCCAAAAAGCGTTCGATAGTATTGAAAGACACTTTATGCTTGCTGCTCTGAAGAAATTTTGTTTTGGAAACTCTTTTATTAATTGGGTTGAAACACCATATAAGGTTGCATGTAATAGTGTAACTCATAATGGATATACATCTGAATATATTACTTTAAATCGTGGCATCAGACAAGCCTGCCCGCTTTCAGCACTTCTTTTTGTTATCTCGGTAGAAATGCTTGCTATTAATATTTAAGAAAATAATAATATTAGCGGAATAAAAGTTAATGAATATGATAGTAGTATTAAAATTGCGCAGTATGACACCATATTGTATGCTAGAAATGATGATAGCATTATGGAAGCATTGGTTACTCTTGATATGTTTTGTAAACTATCAGGACTCTGCCTTAACGTTAATAAATCAATTGGCATGCTTATTGGATCCTGGAAACATAGAAAAGAAGAAATAGCTGAAATAAACTGGCAGCACCTTCCTTTTAAAATTTTGGGAATCTACATAGGTCATGATCGCAAAACATTTGAAAGAGAAAATTGGATTGATAAAATAGAAAAATTTGAAACAATTTTGAACACATGGAAAAAAAGAAAGCTTACACTTATCGGTAAAGTGACTATAATTAATAGCTTAGCGTTATCCCAACTGATTTTTACTGCCAGTACCATTGATATCCCCAAATTTGTCTTTCAGGCAGTTGATAAAATAATCTTTTCTTTGCTATGGGATTCCAAAACAGACATAATATCCAGGAAAACACTACTTGCCAAAGTCTTAAAGGGAGGTATTAATATGCCAAATTTTAAGGCACGATATCATACATTGAGAATTATGTGGCTGCAAAAACTTTTGAAGAATGATGACAAATGTTTTTGGAAATCATCCCTGTAATGAAGGTACTTAAGATTATGAGTGAGCCCTCTATTGTATGATACATAGAGTAAGGACACATGAGCCTTAAGGCAGTTGATAACAAGATACCAATAAAGGAACATACAAGAAAGTCAGAACAGCCTACTGTATATTATTGTCTACAACATATCATTACATGGTGTCAGAAGTAAATCAAAATAAACGGATTAAAACCACCAACTTCTCTTAAAATCACTATGGAGAACATGGCTGAAGAATGGAGAAAGTGGAAACAGAAGTTTGAGTTATACATTATAGCCAGCAGATTGGATCGAAAACCAAACAAGGTACAAAGTAGCACATTACTACATGTAATAGGTGAGGAAGCTTTAGAAATTTTCAAATCTTTTTCATTTGCTGACAACGAAAGCAATGAAAATATTAAAGATATTTTGGAGAAATTTAGAGTTTATTTTGAACCACAGAAGAACATTACTTTTAAACGACATAAATTTAATACAAGATTTCAGAAAGGAGGTGAAACTGTAGACCAGTTTATCACTGATTTGAGATGCAAAGCTAGGTCATGTGAATTTGAAACGCTCCATGACAGTCTGATAAAGGACAAGATTGTGGTCGGAATTAGAAGGGATAAGGTTAGAGATAGACTGCTTATAGAAAGTGAACTCACATTACAAAAGGCTATTGAAATATGTCATGCAGCTGAAGCTAGTTCAAAACAACGAGATAGCATGAAAGTAAACACAAAGAATGAAACTACTGTAATAAGTACAGTAAGACATACCAAAGCAAATTTTAAGCATAAAGTAGGCTTATACATTAAGAGTGGTATCATTAAGAATTGTAGACAATGTGGTTATGATCATGTAAGTAAAAACTGCCCAGCTTATGGGAAAACATGTAAAGCTTATGGTAAATTGAACCATTTTGCAAACAAGTGCTTGACTAGGAATAATTGTCATCCGCAAAAGAAACCTAAGAAAAAAGTACATGAAGTAAAGGAAGTAAGTGATAGTGATGAAGAGTCAAGTAATGAATTCTTCATGGATGCTATAGAAAATGAGCATAATAAAAAAGAGTGGACAGTAAAGTTAAATGTTCATAATAAGCGTAAACAGAACATAGTTGAGTTAAAACTAGATACTGGTGCTCAATGTAATGTAATTCCAGAAAGAATAATACATGAGTTAGGTGTTAAAGTCAGTAAGACAAATGCTAGATTGATTACATATTCAGGAGAAAGAATCAAACCAATAGGTAAAGTAACCCTTGTTTGTGAGCACAAAGATAAATATTGTGATGTGGAATTTCAGATAATGAATCAAAATATACAGCCAGTGTTAGGACTTGAAGCTTGTCAGAGACTAGGCCTAATTAGACGTATAGAAACATTGCAGTCCGACATTTATCATGATATGATAAATAAATATGATGTGTTTGAAGGTCTAGGGTGTATTAAAGGTGAACAACGTTTACATGTCAAACCTGAAGTTAGACCAGTTGTACATGCACCTAGAAGTGTTCCTGTACCACTACGAAATAAAGTTAAAGCAGAGTTAAAAAGAATGGAAAAACTTGGAGTAATAGTTAAACAAAATCAGCCAACACAATGGGTTAGTAGTTAGTAGTAGCTAAAAAGAACAAAAATAGTGTACGTATAATTATGTCTAGATCCAAACGATCTTAATGAAGCATTAGAGCGTGAACACTATCCAATGAAAACTATTGAAGAAGTAGTGACAAAACTTTCAAATGCTAAAGTGTTTAGTACACTAGATGCTAGTAGTGGATATTGGCAAATACAGATTGATAATGAAAGTTCTAAACTGTGTACTTTTAATAGTCCTAATGGAAGATATAGATATACTAGGCTACCTTTCGGTATTATGTCTGCACCAGAGATCTTCCAAAGAGTAATGACCCAAATGTTTGAGGATATAGAAGGTACAAAAGTAATAATGGATGATATATTAGTGTGGGGTGTAGATCAGAAACAACATAATGAACGTCTTGAGTGAGTACTCAAACGAGCTAAAGAACAAAATTAAACCTTAAACTAAATCTGGATAAATGTAAATTTGGTTTACATGAAGTAAAATACATAGGACATACCCTTACATCAGAAGGTTTAAAGCCAGGTGAGAGAAAAATACAAGCAGTGCAAGGAATGCGTAAACCTATACGTAAATAAGAATTATTAGAATTACAGCAATTTCTAGGTATGATAAATTATCTAGGGAAGTTTATATCGCATCTAAGCAATGTCACACGACCACTGAGAAAACTTCTTGAGAAAGATATTGACTGGCAATGGCATGTTGAACATGACAAACGTTTTGAAGAGTTACAACGCTTAGTAACAGAAGCTCCAGTTCTTCAATACTATGATGTAAATAGATCAGTAACAGTCAGTGTCGATGCATCAAGCACAGGTGTAGGAGCCGTATTGCTCCAGGAAGGACATCCAATAGCGTTTGCGTCAAAAGTTAAAAGCATTTACAGAGTCACAAACTAGATATGCTCAAATAGAGAAACAGTTAGCAGCAGTGGTATTTGGATGCGAACGTTTTCACAAATATTTATATGGCAGAGAATTTGTAGTAGAAAGCGACCATAAGCCACTTGAAGCTCTTATGAAGAAAGCTCTAGCAATGACGCCACCAAAACTACAAAGAATGTTGTTAACATTGCAGAAATACAGTCTCGAATTGATTTACAAGAAAGGTAAAGAACTGTATATAGCAGATGCATTGAGTAGAAATCATCTACCAAATGTAGAAACAGAAAAAAAAAATACCAATATACATGGTAAATAATCTACCAATGTCAAAAGAAAGGCTATTAGAAATTAAACAAGAAACTACAAATGATAGCACTTTGACAAAACTAAAGGAAGTTATCAGATAAGGATGGCCAAGTAACAAAGCGATCCTAGATACTGAGTTAAAACCATACTGGGACTACAGAGAGGAAATATTAGTGGAAGATGAGCTATTGTTTAAAAATGACAGTGACAATACCACCAAAACTGAGAAAACAAATGATTGCAAAGCTTCATGTAAGTCATCAAGGTTTTGAAAAAACCAAGAGACTTGCGCGAGATATTATGTTCTGACCTGGTATGAATGCACAAATAGCAGATACAGTGAGCAGGTGTGAGATTTGTCTAACACACAGAAATCGAAACGCAAAAGAACCGATGATAGGACATGACATACCAACACGTCCATGGCAAAATGTCGGAATGGATTTATTTGAACTGTACGCAAAAGACTATCTGTTGATAGTGGATTACTATTCAGGATACTTTGAAATAAATCAAATCTAGACAAGTACAAAATCCAATTCAGTCATCAAATTCTGTAAACAACAATTTACGAGACATGGAATCCCAAGTGAGGTAGTGTCAGATAATGGACCTCAATTTTCATCAGCGGAGTTTAAGGCTTTCAGTAAATCATATGAATTTGAACATACTTTAGTGTCACCAAATTACCCGCAATCAAATGGAAGAGCTGAAAAGGCAGTACAAACAGCAAAGTTGATACTTAAGAAAGCAAAGGAAGACAAACTAGATCCATATATAGCGTTACTAAACTATCGCAATACGCCGCGAGATGGACTACCGTCCCCAGTTCAATTGCTAATGAGCCGTAGAACAAAAACGCAGTTGCCAACGTCAGAGAACCTCCTAAAACCGAAAACTAACAAAAATATTGTCAAAACAAACAAAATAAACAGAAAACCTATTACGATCGTGGAGCAAAACCTCTCAAAGCACTGAAAAGTGAAGATAGAGTTTGTGTAAGAAAAGATACACAATGGAAGCCAGCACTAGTTGTTGAA
Source organism: Anneissia japonica (assembly GCF_011630105.1). Classification (NCBI taxonomy): domain Eukaryota; kingdom Metazoa; phylum Echinodermata; class Crinoidea; order Comatulida; family Comatulidae; genus Anneissia; species Anneissia japonica. The sequence goes on along the minus strand of NW_022708762.1, from coordinate 104,614 downwards.
AAACACAATACGCCAAGATCGTATATAGTTGAAAGCGATGGTAGATACTACAGGAGGAATCGTAGAGATTTGATTGAAAAGGAAGGATGTCAAAATACTAAAGACCGGCGTATAGAACCAAATAGCACAAGACAGAACCGACTTCGCTACCCGAAACGTAACAGAAAACCTTACAAAAACTTGATCTGTGATTATATATATAAAAAAAAGGGCAGAATAATCCCTGTATAATCACTGTGCCAGGATAGTCTACTTCTGAGCACAAAAGCTAATGAACATTCGTTAACAGAATGTAGTTATTATTAGTTTGTTGTAGAATTGTTGCATCAAATGAAAGAAAATGTATTACCTGTTAAGGATTGTTTATTAAGGAAAAGGAAACTTAAGTGCTAAAAAGAAATATTAGATAATTAGATTCTGTAAAAAAAAAAAATTAAAATTAAAAAAAATAAAATAAAATAAAAAAGGGAGATGTAATGAAGGTACTTAAGATTATGAGTGAGCCCTCTATTGTATGATACGTAGAGTAAGGACACATAAGCCTTAAGGCAGTTGATAACAAAATACCAATAAAGGAACATACAAGAAAGTCAGAACATGTTAATATGCCGCATTTCTACAAAGAAGTTGTTGAAGCCTGGAGGGTAGTAGGAGGAGAGTTAACACATGAACCTGTGACAGCAAATAAAGTCTATAAGGAGTATATGTGGGGAAACCCTCATATCAAGATAGATAATAGAGTTTTATACTCCCGTACATGTATTGATTCTGGTATTGTTAAAATTCAAGATATAATTCAAAATGGTATATTAATTGACCCCAAAGCTTTTAAAGATAAGTTAGTACATTGCTGTAACTAAGTAACAGAATATTGGACTGTTAAAAATGCAATCCCTAAAAAGTGGTTAATAATTCTAGAACATAACATAGTACTGAGACAGCATTACTCAATGTGTATACGGACATTGCTGTCTCGATTGATAAACATCGAGGTGTCTTGTTAGTCTTGGTTGATTTGTCGGTGGCGTTTGACACAGTTGACCATAAGATCCTTATTAATCGTCTAAATGTTTCTTTTGGATTTTCGGGATATGCCTTAAGGTGGTTTGATTCCTATCTCACCAACCGGAGTTGTCGTGTCTGTGTTGATGATAATTACTCAGATCCACACTTATTAACTTTTGGGGTTCCACAAGGCTCGGTAGTTGGTCCTGCTCTATTTAGCTTATACATCAGTCCGCTTGGAGACATCATCAGGCGTCATTGTATTAAATATCATTTTTATGCTGATGATCTACAACTGTATCTTGATTTTGACCCATCTCTTCCCTCTTCCGTTGATCTGGCTTTGGATAGACTTAGGTTATGTATCAAGGATGTTAAGATTTGGATGGCTAAGAATAAGCTTAAACTTAATGATAACAAAACAGAATTCATTGTTTGTGCTTCCAAGAGGCACTTAGAGCTTGATCACGTTAGACAGGCTTCTCTGTCACTTGGTGAACTTAACACTCTACCCACTAACTCGGTCCGTAATCTTGGTGTCACATTTGATTCCACGCTGTCGCTCTCTAATCAAGTTCAGTCAGTTTGTAAATCGACCAAGTACCATATACGTAACTTATGGAGGATTCGCAAATTTGTTGACTATTACACCTGTCAGGCAGCAGTTCGTGCACTTGTTTTGTCTAGAATTGATTATTGCAATTCATTGTACTCTGAGTTGACTGTAACTGATTCTCTAAAATTACAGAAGTTGCAGAATTCTGCTGCACGTCTTATTTTTAAAATCCGATCCTCTCATACTCACACTTCACATCTTCTTCGTGAACTTCACTGGCTGCCTTTTAGGCAAAGGTTTTATTTCAAATTAATGGTTTTTGCTTTCAAATCACTGTCTGGCCTATGCCCACAATATATCTCTGACTTTTTACTTGTACGTAAAAAGCAAATTCATACCAGATCAGCTTTGAATGTTAATTTCCATCAACCTATCTTTAACAAGCGTATTGGTAACAAATCTTTTTCATGCGAGGCGCCACTCTAATGGAATAACCTTCCAGTGCATATTCGATCTTCACCATCTGTGGCTGTCTTTAGGTCTAACTTAAAGACTCAATGTTTAACTAATTATCCCATTTTTATTCTTATTTTTATTTTTATAGTTGCATTACTTACTCATGTTTACAAGCTTTGCCACTCCTTCTTTTGATTTGTTTACTTGTTCTGTGCTTGGGTTAGGCATTGATCACGGCTGCTTGTAAGTTGTGAGGTGCCTAAATATGTGGGGTGCAGCGCTTCGTATCTGCAAAGAAAGGCGCTTTACAAATGTTCTCATTGGATTGGAGCGTAATAAAACCCCCAAAAAACATAGATAATTCCAAATTATGGAGTATGATAGCTCTAAATCTACTTCATTGTTCAAAGTAAACAATAAATGTATATATCAGAACATAATACTAAAGGATTTTATTCAGCCGAAAGGAATGATGTACTGGCAAAGTGTGCTAGACGATGATCGTATTGAATGGAAAAAAATATGGAAAAAAATTATGAAATTTATGAGATTAAACTCAAACAAGTAAATTTCAAACTATTGCATGCCATCCTTATATCAAATAAAAAACTATACCAATATAAAATAATTAGATCTCCGTTATGCACACTTTGTGGTCTAATAAATGATTACATACATATGTTTCTACATTGTAAGCGAGTAAAGGGATACTGGTCTAATATCAAACGGGTGTTAAAAAACAATAGATTTATAGTAGATATATATATATATATGAATACAATCGTTAAGGGAATTCACAATATAGAAGATAAATACAATACTGTAAATGAACTCATTACCTTGGCAACCTTTGCGTTTTGCGAGCGCAGCCAGCAACCAGGGGGAGCAGGGGGCCGCCCAGGGCCCCCGGTCGGGGTCCAGGGACCGAAGGCCCGGAAAAAATAACTTTCTTACGTCCTAGTAGACTAATTTGAAGGCATTTTATCATGTTAATCTCCATATGTCCGTGAACACAGCGATAGGGCCTATCAAAAAATTACCAGTGGAGGACATGGAGAAACAAGCAAATTGTTTCCCAAATGAAATACACTACTGTGTAAATTCGTAACCATTACGAATAAAAATTCAAAATCAATTCTGCTTTTAAATGAATAATAGCAAAGTTTGATATAAAGAGTGGATTAAAAGCGACTGTAAATGAGCTGATTCAAACATCTAGAAGCATTTGAAACAAATTAATCAACATTTTTATTTTTGACATCGACAGAAAATATATACAGAGGTATAAGCATAATTATACTGTATGTATACGCTATCTATCCATTGAACCCGAGACATGGTATTGTATAAAATGATCATCATGATACGACTTCATTGCTATACACTGACATACCGGCTGGTAGTTTGGAGAAGATACACATAGACGATAACGTGCATATAACGTGTGTATGTTTGTTGTGTTATGTTGCTGGCAGTACAAAATATTGCGCGTGTGGAGTCAGTGCTCTAGTAGGCCTATTCTTATTGTAACACATTTGTACATTCATACAATCTTGTATAAGATAATATGAGTGAATGATCACAAACTTAACGTGTGGTTTATTTTTCAAAGCTTGTGGTCCTAATAACTGGGGGCGTGATTGCGATATAATTTGCAGAACCAACCCTCCAGGTTGTCCAAGTATTCTGTTCTGTCCACCTGACCCTTTCGGTTGCTCGTGTATGTCCGGATATGGTGACCTTGATTGTAATAGAGGTAAATTTTACAGCATGTGTTGTAATACTAGGCTTTCATTTCATTTTATGTATTCGTCTCAAAAATACAAATTCACATAAAATAACATACACAAAACAAGACGGAGAGACAGGAAATCCAAAAAGAGAACTAAATCAACTGTCAAGTGGATTACCTAACAAAAAGACAGAGACAACAAACACAAAAAAATATAAATATATATGAATATAAATATCAAAATCAGCACTTAAAACAATCTTTTAAGGCTTTATAAAAATATTTAAATTTTAAAATAAGTTTATCACGCACATTAGTCTGTAAACCATTTCAAAGACAGGGAAAATAATTACTTATAGAATTTTCGAAACAATCAGTCCTAGCAAAGTTATGATTAAATTTGGAATCACTTAAATTATAACGTCTAAGATTAATTTTAATAAGGTTGAAAATTGGAAACTTATATCTGCATGTAGCTTTTTGCGTTTCCTTTATATTATCAATCTTACTATTAATTTTGGTATACCAACATAAAAAAAAAATAATGCTGAGTATATATTCATGTATGTATCAATCCACCAATCAATCAATTTTGTCGGTCGGTTGGTCCATATCGATAAACCGACCAACGACCAACCGACCGTATGTGTATATTGAGTCGTCATTACCTGCTATTGGCTTTTCACATAACCAACAGCATATTTTTTTTTAATTAACATTATTTAAACACGGGCAATTGCTGTTAACTACAAAAATACATTCTTCTTCTTGTGACTTAGTTTGCGACACTAGAAAAACGGGTAAGTATGGACCCGGATGCCTTCTTGACTGTCACTGTGACGCTACTGAATGTCGGCCTTCAGAAGGTTGCAACACAGCCGCCACTTGTCATACTGGTTACACTGGCACCCGTTGTCTAGGTTTGTAAATACGCGATTTTAAAACATTATAAATCAAAATCGATCAATTGTAGATATTATTTTCTCTTTCGCAGGGTGAAACCCTATTTATTTCAATAATTTTTTTTTTCTCATTCTTTTTTCTTTTTATCATAGTTCACATTAATACATCGACATACACACGTGTATACACACGTAGAAGATTAGGATCCACACAAAAATATGCATAAGGCATACATTCACGTATGCCATTTAACTTACAAACTATTGCAATACAAAACTCAATATCCTTATTGTAAATTAAAATATATGTATAAAATCACAGAATTTAATTTTTTTAAACTATCATTTCATAGACATAAATTCGAGCGAAAGCAAGGTTATACCTTTATTTATAACAAGCCTCTCAGTCGTAGATCCGATTTGAAAACAGAAAGGAGATGTTGGTGTTTTCCATATCTGTATCTACCGATTGAGTGCTTAGAAATACAAATCAATCTATTAAGGTAATTGAAACGCTTTTCCTTGGTCTGGTATCCAAAAAGTATATCATTTATTTTTAACATAATAGATAGCCCACTATTTAGCTATTCAAGTTCAGTAACTTCATCCCAAATTGGCTTTATGTGAGGGCAGTCAAATACAAAATGAAAAAAAAAATGTCTCAATTTCATTCCTTTCTTCACATAGAAGACAAAGGTCAATGTTAACTAGAGATCGCTTCTACAATGATAAATACTATGCAGCATTTTCCAGTTAGTCGTTACGTGTGTGTTTTGTTCTGATTTTCGTTATGTTGAGGGTTTTGTTCATAAATTAAAAAAAAATGTATTTGAAGCAATGTTACAATCTTTAGCTCCACTATTTCTTAAATTTTTCCATGCATTGGGAGAGCATTAATGATTTGATAGTATTCTGTTAACAAGTTTTGCTTCCTTTTTATTTTATTTATTTATTTATTTATTTATTTATTAACCAAATCAACAGCAGACACAAATCCGCCACTTACAGAATGGTACACAAGACAGGAAACAGAAAACACTTTACTAATCACATCCAAGACAATTCGACGAAAAGTAGGCAAGTCAAAATTGGTAGGGCAAAAATTACACCTATACATGTTTCTCCTGACGCAAATCCAGTTATTGTTTATTATTCCATCACGACAATAACAATTACTATCAACACTGCAGTACCCGCTGCTTACTTGGACTCGAATTCAACCCTGGCCATCAGGCGCAAGCTCGGTGGTCTAGAGGTATGATGCCAGGCTAGTTATCTGGAGATCGTGGGTTCGAGTCCTACCCGAGAACAACTTGCGATTTTTTTCGCAGTTGTTTTCAAATGTACTGAGTATTCGGTACATTTCCACGTCAGGTAGGGCAAAAATTACACCTATACATGTTTCTCCTGACGCAAATCCAGTTATTGTTTATTATTCTATCATGACAATAACAATTACTATCAACACTGCAGTACCCGCTGCTTACTTGGACTCGAATTCAACCCTGGCCATCAGGCGCAAGCTCGGTGGTCTAGAGGTGTGATGCCAGGCTAGTGATCTAAAAATCGTAAGTTCGAGTCCCACCCGAGAACAAATTGCGATTTTTTTTTGCAGTTGTTTTCAAATGTACTGAATTTATTCGGTACATTTCCACGTCAGGTAGGGCAAAAATTACACCTATAAAAACATTGTTATTTCTAACAATTGTATAACAATCGTCCAACAGGAACTCTTCGTTCCCACTTACAGGCGAATATTGCAATAAACGTCAACAATATAATCAATACAATAAAATCACAAGATATACAAAGTTAATTATTATTATTATTATTATTATTTATATTATTTCTATAATTATAATTAATATTGCTATATTTACAATAAATATTTAAATTACTAAAAAGTATTAATAATTACAATTAAAATAACGTTTATATACTTATTTTTTTTTACTAAAACTCCCACGAAGGGTTTTATTTTTTTTAAATACCGTCGAATAAAACTTTAACAAAAATAATATCATTGGCATTCCAATTATAAAAATACCAGGTAGATAAGTCAAATTTTATACTTTCCTTAAGCCAAATTATTTGGTTGAAACAATGGTGAGGGTCTATCTCGCCTTTTGTCCTAGTATCTTTAACTTCACACCATGCCTTTAGGCAGTCAATGTAGAAATGGTTAAATCTAATATGTTTGCTTATGTCTTCCTGTTTACAATTAAGGTCAAAGTACAATTTGTTTTGAATTACAGAAGTTAGAGTATGCAGGGGTATGTTTTTCCATGTCGCAATTTCTTCATTATGTACCCTTTTCAACCAGTTTACTTGAAAGGAAGTCAGGTAACTATTTAAATGGATCATGTTCAGTCCGCCAGAGGTTTTTTTGTCCAATAACCGTTCTTCTTTTAAATTTGTCTTTGCTTCCCCATAAAATTTTAAAAATTAGTGTTTCAATTTCTTTAATTACAGTATCTGGGGTCTCTAAAAGCAATAATGGGTACAGAGTTTGTAAGAACAGGAGAGATTTTATCACTTGAATTTTAACTTGGAGCGATAAGTCCCTCGTTGTCCACGATTTTATAATTTTTGAGTTTATGGATTCTGTTACTTCAATTTCTTTAATTTCACTCGCGGATTTCGAGTTGATGAAAAGGATACCTAAACATTTAATAGTATCCCCACACTTTTTCTAATTTATTTCGCCAATTACATCTCCTCTGTTTTTGTTTGTCGCTAACCATAGGCCTTCTGTTTTACTTTTGTTGAGAGTAAGACCCGAAAACAGTGCAAACTCATATAGTTTCTAATGCTTTTGTAATCGATTTATCATTTTCCGCAAATATTGTGATGTCATCTGCAAAAAGTGATGTCCCTGCTTCTTTAATTGGGTAATCCGACATTGGGAGCTTTATTTCTTTGAACATTTTACACTGTCTAGTTTTTGCTGCGAGAATTTCAACTCCGATAATAAAAAGGGGGGCGCTTAGTGAACAACCTTTGTGTACACCACGATTCACATTTAAAAAAAATGCAGATATCCATCCGTTATGATTAATACAACTTTGTGACTTACACGTTAGAGTTTTAACCCAATTTATAAAAGAAGGACCAGAATAAACAACATTTAGAGCGTTCAAAATGAAATTTCTATTAATACTGTCAAAAGCTTTACGGTAGTCAATAAATAATGCTGCACCTTAAAGTTTGTTTTCATTTGTCATATTAATTATATCATCAATTAATCAATTGTAGATATTAATGTCTTTAAATTATACCAATATAATAAAAAAACAAAACAAAAACACTCGCATTATGTTGACGGTTTTGGCTTGAGAATCATGTCTCGTTCACAACGATGGCCCCTACTTTAGAAGGAATTTTTATTTTTAACCAACAGCTGTTGCTTACAATGGTTTCAGTAACTGCTACGATTACTTTCTCGAATGAAATTATGAGCCCTAAGATTAATTGGTTACTTCACTTACACGTGTGTGTGTTCGCAAGGCTAATTAAAGGAACTTTAAGTGTTTAAGTCGTGCTGCCATATACGAGGAAAAGAATACAGGACTAAAATAATTTAATGATAATTATTATAAATATTATGTTACAACATTTCATATCAAATATTATATCTATAAGATAATTTAATAAGCACTTCCTGAAAATAGAGGAACGCACTATAAGTAATTCTAACCTCTCTAATCAATTATGTGCAGTTTTTTTTATGTCCCAATTATCATAATAATATTGTAAAAACCTTATTAACCAGAACATGTACGTTAATTTGTTTGTATGAATGAAATTTTATATTTAATGGTATTTTAAAATTGTAAAAATAAATCAGAGAAATGTTGTTAGAAATGGTGAAATGAATTAAGACTTGGATAATGACTACATTATTTTTACATGTTACTGTATATGAGGTTTTATCGAATTTTAAGAATCCTTTTAAGTTCACGTCTTTTACATTGCCGTGTTACTGTATGTTTTAACTTTCTTTTTATGAACGAACCGTCACTATTCTACGCGTGACGTGTGCCGCCGATGGAAATTCGTATATTATTATAGCGCTAATATCGTACGTCGTCAAAACTAGTCAGCGATCTAAGCCTATGATACGCCCTATTAATCTGTGCATTATTTTCTGCTTGCTGGATCGTTCAGCTTTGCTGATTCTGTTTCCTTGTCCTCTGTTTCCTTCTCCTTTTCCCTGTTACTCTCCTTCTCTGTTTCCTTCTCCTCACAAATAACATGGCATATTGGTGTCTTAGCACATATACATTGGCATAAATAACGCAGAGTCTTTATAGTGTTCAGGTATTTGGAGTCAAATGTTATTAAAGGGTCATTTTTATGTTTTTCTGATAACATTTCAAAACGCTATTAGTGGCAAACGATTTTGCCGATTTCAGCCAATTTTGGTCAGTACCGTATACCTGATGACACCTGCAATACATGACGTGCTTACTGCTTGGGGTAAAATTTTACATAGGGGTCATTAGGGTAAAAACCCCAAATCTTATGAAGACTAACTTCTGTCACAAATAACATAGCACAGTCTGGCCAATGCACATAATTCCATTGGCATAAGGTAGAGTCTTCATGGTTTTCGGTGATTTAGGTTCATAGGTCATTAAGGTTTCATTCTTATGTTTTTCTGGCAATATTTCAAAGCGCTTTAGTGGCAATTAAACGATTGGGCCGATTTTTAACTAAATTAGTAAGTAGAACCAGTCACCTCAGTCCCACAATGGGTGTTCTCAGCTTGGCGTCAAAGGTCACATGGTATTAGGGTAAAACATATCAACTATTAATTAAAGAATATTTATGACTCAAATAACATAGTAGGACTACAGCCTTGTCCTGTGCACATCATTGGTTTATGTCTCTATGGTGTTCAGGAATATGTGGCTGAACGTCATTACAGAAGACAAAGAGCTAATTTCAGATTTTTAAAATTATAAACGGCTTCGAAAGGATTTCTTTTGACTCTTTTTTTGAAGTTGATAAAGGTAGTAGGACACATGGTCATTCATTGAACTTAACCGATTCTACGCAGGGTTCCCGGAACGCCGCCCTCAGTGGCGTGTGCGAGGCACAACTCAGCTTTACACAACTCAAAGTGTGTAAAGCTCCATTTTATCCCATACATAGTCAAAATATTGGGAGGGGGGAAATAATACAATGGACCTGTCACGCCAAAATTGGTCCGGGCTAAGATTGGTCCGGGGGACCGATTTTGGCCGGCCAAAATCAGTCCTCCTTGGATAATATTGGTCCGGCCTGGACAAATTTTGGCTTAGCTTAAATCGATTTGCCTACACCTATACGAGTTCGTACACAACCAATTACAGCACAGTGAGTGCTTACCTATCGGTCCGCATAGATTTTGAGGGAAAAATCTTTTAGTGGAAAATTAGAAATTGAACGACCAATGAAAATGAAGGTGATGGGTGAAGTCCAATCTTGAGTACGGGGCGCCAAACGACACACTACCTGTTCTGTCACACAAAACCATGTTTGTAAGAGACAAATCATGTTTTGTAATATACGAAAGTTATTCTGTCTTTACAAAACATATTTTGTAAATGACAAAACCGTGTTTGTCTCGACAAAACATGTTTTGTAAATGACAAAATCATGTTTGTCGAGACAAAACATGTTTTGTGAGGACAAAACCATGTTTGTCTGTACAAAACATGTTTTGTCTCGAAAAAGATGTTTTGTAAATGACAAAAGCATGTTTGTCTCGACAAAACATGTCTTGTCGAGACAAAACATGTTTTGTAAATTACAAAACCATGTTTGTCTCGACTAAACATGTTTTGTAAATGACAAAACCATGTTTGTCTACACAAAACATGTTTTGTTAAAGACAAAACCATGTTTGTCTGTACAAAACATGTTTTGTAAATGACAAAAGCATGTTTCGAAACACTACCTTTTTTTGTCATGTTTATAGGGAACAGACATGGTTTTGTCTCTTACAAAATACGTTTTGTAAAAGACAAACATGGTTTTGTAGTTCACTCAAACACAAAACATATTTTGTCGCTTACAAAACACGTTTTGTAAAAGACAAACATGGTTTTGTCTTTCACAAAACATGTTTTGTAAATCACAAAACATGTTCCGTATATTCATGAGGGTTTCGTATTCATGAGGGGGTGGAGTCAATTAAACGTGTGATTGAGATAGTGAATAAAGGCGAATCTTCCACGCCCCCACCGCGTCGCCCATCACAAGAAATAATTGGTTTGGCATGGTATGGTGTAGCGACCAAAATATAGGCCAGCAATCTGAATATTGACCAGTATGAGCTTCGACCCCCTATACCAGGCTTAAGCTGCTCTCCCCCCTAGGTTTATTTCACCTAAGAGTCGTACGATTTCTACGAGTTAAAACTCGTGATCTTTGGAAAGGACCTATACGAGCTTATTACATGTTAGCTACGAGTGAGGTACGACTTTATGGAGTTGGTTACGAGTTATGTAGGAATTATGCCGAGCAGAGCACTGAGATAACTACGAGATTATTAACCATTCAGTCCCATAAGCGCTTTAAGCGCTCTCTAATTATCGTCAGTAATTAATTAATTAATTAACAATAATTTAAAAAAAAAACGTATGTGCAGTAATGTGTGCATGTTCATTAAATATTCGAGAAAATATCAAAAATTTTTATAAAAAAATGTTTCTTGGTGCTTTTTTAATTAACTTGAATGATTAGAGTAATTAAAAATATGAAATATGATCGTTATTTTTGTAATATGATACCCTTGAACGGGAAGGCGCCGCCGTCAACACTGATGAATAAAATCGTCTAAAAATACACTTTTTTTCAAAAAGTAACAAATCTGACACTTTCCTATAATATAAATATATATTCAATAAACATACTGTACCAGTTTTGGTTATTATATCCTCATATTTCCACGTAAAATTAATTTTTTTTGTGGCTGAAAAAAAAAACGTGGCTTTCAACTTCGTCAGCGCCATCTTGGTTGTTTACAAAAATGAAAACGAACCCTGACATGACCGTTGAACTTTCGAACTTTTTGGTTTCCCTGTGACATGCGCAATCATGACGTCGAGATCCATCATGTCAAGAGCTCGAAAACGACACCTTGATCGCCTATATTATTGTAATTTTTCATATTTTTTATAATTTTTTTTTTATACCAACCGGATTTTTGAAAGATTATAGGTACGTTTTCCCACGTCTTTGTATGGGCGCTAGGCGAATAATTGATTTATGGATTTTACGTCGCGGGGTAAGTTAGGCTTTTTCAGGCTACGGTGCGTATAGTGCAGTGAAGGTGACTGGACCGGCTCGTAGGCCTAGGGGAATTGGCTTAGGCCCCCCCTGAGGTGAAATTTTATATTATTTTTATCTTCCGAAGTTTTTGATCAAAAATTACAAATTTAGTTTTATTTTGTAAAGGAATAATTTGTGCTGATTTGAAGATGCATTTATTTATTCTGACTGTTGAATTAGTATTTTTAATCTTTTTTTTCAAAATTATTGATAAACAGGGCCTAAAAAATTATTTAAATAATTACTTTTTTTTTCTATTTTAATAATTTCACAACACTATATAACCACTTATTTAGGAAGAACATTTTATTATCTTTCAATTCTTATCAAAGGAATTTGTATTACTCTAACAGAAAAAATTATATTTAATTATTTTTATAAAAAAAATTAAAAAAAAAAATGGTGGGCATGGATGGCTAAGAGCGTAACAAGATTTGGCTAGGATAATCACCTCTAAGATACGGCAGGCTAGGTGGGATTCATGCTAGGTAGCTAGGCCTAGTACTATAATAGGTAGGTATAGTAGGGAACCATGTCAAATGGCTGAATCGGCTGCACGGGGGCTTCTAGCACACTACATACAGTACCAGGCCTGGCGAGTCAAGTTGACCCACCCCCTCCCTCAAATGATTCCCCATTATGTATTGTTGTATAATAGGCTATTATAATGTGACATTGATAACACAAGGGTCTATTGCTTAAGGGTAATATAAGGGGATGCCGCAAGGATACAAGGGGATGTAGCTACGTGGTGGGTTTTGACAGAACCCATTTTGTTGTCACAAGGTTCCCCACTATACTACCTAGCTAGAATCTCATAGCCTATCTTAGGGGTGTCAAATAAATAAATAAATGAAATGAAATGAAATAGGCTTGGTATAGGTGGCCAAGCCCATGTTGGTCAATATTTAAATCTCTTACCACATATTTTGGTCACTACGCCATACTATATGCCAAGGGCCACAAGCTGTGACTCAAAAAAGGCTTCCTTCATGGATTCCATTCTGCATTCGAGTGTACTTTTTGAGAGTATATTATTAACTGAATATGTTTTTATATTATATTAAAAGTTCTCCCTAAAAAATCAGTCGTTTTTTTTTTGTTTTTGTTTTTGTTTTTTTGCAATGACCCGTCAAGTTGGCTCCTCCTATCAAAAACAGCACTTTTGGATTTTGGGAACATGTAATCAACCATATGTCATCATCTTTGTATGGGTAGTCAAGTGGCTTGGAAACACACAGGAAAAACTTGCGCTAACAAAAGTAAACATACATTAAATGAATGTAACTGAAAAAGTGCAATTTATTTGTGTAAATATGATATTATTTTGGTTCTGAAATAAATTTTGAATAGTAATATCTACCCAATAAAGTAACTGTAGCACTCATATTTGGTGTTTTGTGTAGCTGGTTGGCTTCTTAGTACTGTACATATGCAAAATTTAAACTCAAAATAAACCTATCTTTCAAGATTTAATATGTAGGTACAAATTCTACACAAAGTAATAAGTAAGCATAAATAAATGTGTTGTAAATGAAATATTGTAATTTCTTCAATTTTTATGGAAATAATAGCTAGCTGACCTTAAAAAAATGAGCTACAGTATATTATTTTTTAAATATCACCAGACATAACTTAACAGTATTGTACTTCAAACAGTACTAGATTTCATATTTTTTCCAGACTGCAGCTTGATAGTGAAAGTGTCATGGTAACATAACAAAGTTAATAAATAAATATTATAAGGCTGAAAAGTACATATCTGTTAGATAAAATATTTTATTATACAATAACATAAAAAAAAAATAAACAACATGCATCAAAAAGAATAGTGAAATTGACAATATCCAAATCATTATTCTTATTTTACTTTGCCATTACAAGATTGTTTACAGTATCACACACTCGGTTTGAAAGTATAAAGTTTGACATGTATACTGTAACCACTATTTTATGGACAATTAATTGATTAAAATCATTATGGTTACACATGATACACTCAATTCACAATCATCTAAAGTTTATTATTGCAATTAATTGGTTGTAGAAAAGTACATATCAAAATGTAACTTTACAAGCAATTAAATATTTAATTTAATTTTTCAATTAGGTCATCACTCAGGATATGGTTAAAAATGATAAAAAATAAAAAATACAAATTCCTGATAGATTTCTGAACATATGGTTCATTATATTTCCATAATATAGTAGAATATATGTCATATTTTCCCTGTTAAACTGCAAGGAAATATATTGCTTACAGTACATGCAACAAGGTACCGTACTAAACAATAATAATCATTGAAAAGAATTCATAATAATGCTGACTATCCTTTCTTGTGATTATTAGAATTGCTGAAACTTAAAGGTCTGATGCTTTACATTTCATATCAATATACATAATTATTACTACTTTACTGTACATTCACATAAATGAAAGAAAAACAGTATATGCAGTAAGCAGCATTTCACATCCTCATGTACTAGGATGTCATCATACACACTAGCATATATTGTATTATACTATTACTAGTATTATAGCCTAGGCATAACCAGTCTTACTCTATGCGATTTGAAAATAGTTTGACAGAACATCTTTAGATTCTAACCAAACCTACACTGTGTTGAGGCCCACAGTTCAAAACTCTATTGACATCCAGTGCAGAAAGTGCTGTTCTTACGTTACCAGGTAGTGGTGCTGGCAGTCTTAGACAGGGCCTAGATCATGCCCTACTAGTACTACAGTTAGTATATACTGTAAATAAATGTATTGTTAGGCCTAGCAGCACAGGCCTATGAATATTAGTCCGTATTCTAGATAGTGCAGCAGAACGTTGATGTTGATGTAACAGTGATTGCAAGGTTGTATAAAGTTCAAATTAGGATGAGTTAGGTATAACGTGACTTCAAATCCATTTCATTCCATAATTTCTAGAGAATCTTCATTTTGAATCCGGTTTGGAAATAAAACATATTAAACTTTTTCTACCGCGCACGACAGCGACTGTTTGGAGCAGCAGCATCTCAATCAACCATTTAATTGCCTCCTCCTCATAAATAAACATCTTCTCATGAATTTACGGAACATGTTTTGTCTTTTACAAAATATGTTTTTTAAGCGACAAAACATGTTTTGTAAAAGACAAAACCATGTTTGCCTTTTACAAAATATGTTTTCTAAGCGACTAAACATGTTTTGTGTTTGAGTGAACGACAAAAACATGTAGTGTGTAGACAAACATGGTTTTGTCATTTACAGAACATGTTTTGTCGAGACAAACATGATTTTGTCATTTAAGCGCATAGAAGCTCCGGCATTATGCGCTATATAAATATAACATTATTCTTATTATTATTATTATTATTATTATTATTATTATTATTATTATTATTATTATTATTATTATTATTATTATTATTTACGAAACATGTTTTGTCGAGACAAAACATGTTTTGTACAGACAAACATGGACATTTTAATAAGTCGATATCCATTAATTAAGCTGCTGAAAATAAGGAAAAAATAATGATCCAACAGCAGGGAATATCGTTGTACACAGTATATTATTATTCAACACACATTCACCCCACCCCCTCTTTCTACCAAATATAACAGGCACGGTTTAGAAGGGGGTATGGTGGTTTATTCTTGTCCCTGATAAAAAATAAATAAAAATAAGAGAAAAAGAAATAATTGGTCGCCTAATACGCCTCAGAGGTTATTTTCGTCCAGAGAGTACAGGAAAGTACTGCTGTGGGAAATATTAACTGGATATATGGACATACTATATACATATGTAGCTCACTATACAATAAGTATAATAATTTCCACCCAGGTTCTTTCAGCTACAAAATGGAACAGCAAGCAACAAATCATGGAATCCAATATAAAATACACTATTTATTAATACTACTGCTCACTCGTAAAACTCAATACTAACTACACTACTCTGCCAGCACACATACCCAGGTTAC
>NW_022708762.1:85284-86819 GCF_011630105.1 Anneissia japonica | reverse complement strand
TAAACTGCTACGATACTTTGACTTGTAGGAGACATAGAAATATTTATTAGCGAAATTTTCGGCAACTCCTGTTACCTTCGTCAGCGCATGAGTATCAATGAGAAACTTAACAGAATACATAAGACTATACAATGGGTTATTAATCACCAGATCTATAAACAATAGGTTACACAGTTTTATCACTAGCAATAGTTTATAAGGAGGCCTTAAGTCTGACATAAGCAAATTTTTGTCCACCCGTCATATTTTCATCCATCTAGTCTATTTATATATTCACTTTATTTATTCGTTTTATCTTCCCTTATTCATCATTTATATTTTTATATCATATATTATATATTTCATCATTCCTTTTTTGATAGTTATGTTTCCACATGACATTTTATTTGACAGTATTATATTATTATCATCATCATATTTTTGTTGTTTATAGGGCTATTTCCTTGTTTACCATTCATTAGATTTGCCACTCTGACCAGTTATTTATGCCAATTTGCTTATGTTTTTATTTATTTTTTTATTCATTTATATATATGCATATATTTATTTATGTTTATATACTTATTTGTGTATATATATTTATATATTTTATATATTTGTTTGTATATTTATTTGTATATTTTTTTATATATTTATATATTTTTGTGTATATGTATTTATATATATATATATGTTTATATATTTTTTTATATAATTATTTAAATTTTTTATATATTGTTTGTATATTTATTAATATTTATATTTATATATATTAATATGTTCATATATTTATTTATAGATTTATATATATATTTATATATATATATTTATACATATAGATATATATATTTATATATATTAATATGTTTATTAATATATTTATTTTTATATATTTATTTTTATATATTTATATATCTATTAATACTGTATTATTATTTTATATATACACTGTAATTATTCATATATTCATTTATATATTTATGTATAAGTTCATATTTTTTATATATTTATTTATATATTTATATATATATATATATATATATTATATTTATATATATATTTTTTTACATATATATATATATTAATATATTTATTAATATATTTATTTTTAGATATTTATTTGTATATATATTTATATATCTATTTATATGTACTGTATTATTATTTTATATATACTGTAATTATTCATATATTCATTTATATATTTATATATATTTATGTATTTATATATTTATTTGTTTATATATTTATTTATATATTAATATTTATATATATATAAATATATATATAAATATATAAAAAATATATATGAATATATTATATATAAATATATAACTAAATATATGAACATATAATATATATAAATATATAAATATATAAATACATATACAAATATATATATATATAAATAAATATACAAATAAATATACAAACAAACAAATAAACAAACAAATATAAACAAATAGATAAATAAATATATAAATAATTACAGTATATATAATAATACAGTATATATATATATAAATAAATATATAAATATATATATACAAATAAGT
>NW_022708762.1:78932-85065 GCF_011630105.1 Anneissia japonica | reverse complement strand
TATATATATATATATGTATCTGTATATCTGTATTTTAACAACATCTAACATTGCTGCATACTTTCGGATCGACGATTCGAAAAAGTAACAAAAGTGTATGTATTGCTGCATACTTTCGGATCGACGATTCGAAAAAGTAACAAAAGTGTATGTACACTGCGCATGACTGGACTACACAGGCAAACTCCTCGGTGTGTTATTCATTTGCATCTACTAGGCCAAAATATATAGGCTAGTATAGGCCTACGTGTTTGCAAAACTGGGAAAAAAAAAAAGATTTAAAATGTATGGCTCGCTGGCTCGCATGACTCGCGCATTGGCTCGCATGACTCGCTGGCTCGCACTTTGGCACTACTCCAAATTCAGGCCTCGGCGATGGACATCATTGTGATTGGTGGTTTGAAGTCACTGTGCTGTGGCTAGCGTAGTGGAATCTAAATGTTAAATTTCAAAAACCCTTTCACGACGTTCACCGACCCTCTCTTTCTACCAAATATACGAGGAGTGGATTTAGAAGGGGGTATGGTAGATTGGTCCTGTCACTGAAAAAAAACCCTCGAAGCCTCTGCTATCAACAAAAGCCAAATACTGTACATCATGATCTTAAACTCTTATATAGGATGATGTCTGTAAATCAGGTTTCATGCGATTTACATCATTGTGATTGGTGGTTTGAAACCACTGTGCTGTGGCTAGCGAGCGGAATCTATATGTTAAATTTCAAAATCCCTTTCACGTCGTTCACCCACCCACCCTCTCTTTCTACCATATGAGGCGTGGAGGCGGTATGAGTTATGAATATGAAATTAAATTTTCTCTCAATGTGAGGTAATGTATGTCCGTGTACATTGCTAAGTCTTTCCTTACTGTTATTCCAATGTTCACTAACCGCGAATGCTCTACTATCAATTAAACACAAGTACATGCCGATCTTAAACTCTTATATAGGGTGATGTATGCAAATTAAGGCTTCAGCTAGGGACATCATTGTGATTGTCTAGATAAGCATATGCGTGTCTGTAAAGGCTTAGGAATTGTTCTTTCCGCCAAAACCTATTGCGGACGTAATATTTCCAAGTCTGCTGTGCAGCAAAAGTAAATTTCAGCGGACTGATTTTGGCTTATGTGGACTACATTTGGCAAGTAATTATGAGGCCAAAATCAGTCCGCCGGACCGATTTTTGTCCCGGACCAAATTTTTCCTGACAGACCAACCCTCCCCCCCTTGTCAAATATTCTGGGGATATATCCCCCCCCCCGGATCTACGCCTATGGTTCATGTAACATTTGCATATTGTTAGCTAACCCAGTTGTGTGTATTCCTTTGTGAAAATGAGTACCGCGGCGTACTCATTTTCACAAAGCATTGCATCCCCTCTTAGAAAGAGGGAATTTCGAAATAATTGTCTCCATCTTCGCTAATTAATCACCGTAGTTTAGCTTACGCTTATGCATGGAGGAAGCACTTAAAATGTACGATAATCATTTTACTACCCGACAAACCCCGAACTTTATTCATGCATTACATAAATAGTTGCTGTACTCCAACACCACTGGCGCGTGGTAACAACCAACCGACTGCAGATCATTTCCGGTCACACATTACGCAGCACCCCCTAGTTCCGTCACCTCTGGATGAGGGATTCTTTTAGCACCAAAGCTGTTATTTTATGGAATAGAGAGAACGCCATAAATCATTTTAAATCTAAATTTGAAGATTTATGGGCCAACCACCCACTTAAATTTTCGCCATTTACAAGAGTCGATTTTTTAGTTAAGAACTGCTTATAGGATTTACCGCCTCAATTCCGAATTCCAGCAGAGATGTTGTGTTCCAGGAAACAAGTAAACAAAGGTCATTCTTCTTTGTTAATGGCAATGCCAGGGACACCTATGTGGAGTGTTCACAGCTTCATTAGCTAAATCCTAAAAATTAATTAAAATCTATTTCTGTCACAAAAAAAAACGTAGCAAAGTAAAGTAATTTTTCCACATATGCATATATGTAAGGCAGGGTCTTTGGTCAGGTTCACACTAGTATCCGGATCGGGAGCACCGTTAGCGCTGCCGCTAGCAACCGTCTGAGAACCCGCCATCGGTTAACGCTAACCGTTTAACCAGGATACGGATAAGCTAACGGTTAGCGAGCGCGTGTGTAAAAATGGGCAGTTACGCCCCTTTTTCCCCCAGTTTTTAAATATTAAAAAATCTGTATCTCATTCACCGTTCCCCAGTTTTTCGTCAAACAACTTTTTTTTTGTCTTAGAAAAATCAGTTCTACAACATATCAAAAAATTTCTTTCCTCCGGAGCCTGACTTTAAGAAGGCAAGGTGTTGCAAAGTATCTATTTGGTGACTGAGCACTCATCGTTCGTTACGCTGCAACGGGCAGCGCACGTGCGTTAGCGAACTTGTTCGCAACTTGTCTGTAAAATGAGACAATCCAGCGTTCCAACTTCTATAAAACCTTAATTACCAGTGTTTCGGTATGTTCTAATTATTATGAACCGTATTGTTTGTTTTAGTAATATATCTTGACCTGAATAACCTTGAACATATTTTGTCTAATTAAGTGTTAATAGGCTTTAAAGTTTGGACTTTTACCTAGGCCAACTGACGTTGTTCAGGCTGCCGTTCACGCTGATTCGTACAGCGAGGGGTTCCCTCGTTTGACAAGTTTAATTCACGTGACTCATACGGTACTTGTTTATTAGGCCTACCTGAGACGACCATTGCTCAGGAGAGTACGTATTGTTACTATTTCATACGCTATTAAGTTAAAGATCCATTTGCTAGGCCTATTATGTCTTTTATTACTATGTGGATATTGTTTAATACTATTTTATTGTTTCTGGTTTATTACAGTGATAAATGAACACAAACACATCACCATAAACTACCACCACTTAGCTACTACAGTATAGTGTAACCGACGCCACGCACCGCATTACGCATTACGTAGTACAGTACGCTACTATTCTACATGAACTCCGTTCAATATCACTCATCTACTGAATTGCTATGGCTTGAGCAAATACGTTCACATGATAAAGTGTTAATCTCATCTGCAATAATAAACTACCATTGTGTCAACCTGAAACAGTTGTGTACAGTCTGTCATTCTACCGTTGTCCGAACCACTATAACAGCACATAAGGCGGAGAAATAATATCCCTCCCCCACCCCCCTTTCTGACACAAGGGTTAGCGCTTTTGTTTGTAATCTGGATCCTGCTAACTGATTGCTGCCTTGTATGGATCTTACCATAATGGTGTCCTGGGATTTGTTGTCAAAGGTCGTTTTTAACGTAGTTGCTACCATGTAATGTAATATAATATTGTTATGTAACTGGTGTAATAATTATTACTGTCTTCTGTCATCAATACTTCTTGTATTGTTAATACAATAGTTTTCTTCTGATCATTTTGTTACTAATTGATATATAACACAATTAGCACACATTCTTTGTCACCGACACCAGTAGTAAGATACGTCTTCAATTAATTTCAGCCAACACACAAACATACTTTAACTTCAAATTCTGAGTTTATTTCAGTTCTCAGCAATCCACATACACATACAGACATTTACGACACCAGACCGGAAGTAAGACAAACTTCAGTCTTGAGGAGCTGCACCAAACTTAACTAAATTTAGATTTCCCTCACATATTATACAATCTTTGGTATGTGAACCAATCACAAACAGTCCTATATTCACATGATCTAATGAACGAATCATCTAATATCAATAATTTCCTTACAGTGACATAGCATAGCCAATCACAAGCAAGCTAGTATAATCTCCTTAATAAATCAATTGTATAGTAACATTAACCTAACACTTCCTTCAGTGACACACCCTGAGTTATAATAATTGTAATCAACTTTGTAGAATAAATTCTACAATAATAATGTCAATAGTAGCTTAAAATGACTTCAGATATGGAATAATAATTCAGATATGGAATACAGTACTACATTACAGTCGTTCTTCTTTTAAATAGCAACATTTAAAAACGTTACTAGTGGCAACCAACTGGAGTCAGTGGACGAGTTGGTATCATTAAGGTCAAAATCTAAAACATTGATTGAAGTTTGCTTCTGCCATAATTAACTTCAATTCAATATACATTTATCCAATTTATGAATCATGAACATAACATAAATCATTAAATTTCAATAAGACTCCATTTATAAGGATCAAGTTATAGAAGCAGTTTAGCTTGTCTCAATTGAACCTTACGAAAAACTACAAAATAAAGTAATAAAAAACACAATTATTATACCGGTATCATACGTACATACCACCTACCCACCCCACACTTACCCACACACATACACAAAAAGAGTACTTGCAGCATAATCGGGTGCTTTATATATATACAGATACATACATATACGCACACATGTACGTGCACACATACACATATATACACACATACATGAATTTTATTTATATAATATACACATATACACGTATATATATATATATATATATATATATGTATATATATATATATATATATGTGTGTGTGTGTGTATGTATGTATGTATATGCATACATACATACATACACACATGCATATATACACACATACATACACACACATATACGCACACACGTGACACATATGCAAAACACTAATATACACACACATACACATAAATTAACCAATTAGCATAGCACAGTCTAGTCCTTTGAGCTAAGCCATTGGATATAAAGTCAAATTTACAAGGAATCTGACTGGGTTCATGTTCTATTGAACATATTTTCTAGTCATTACTATTATCATCATTATTATATTTAATCATTATTATTTCATTTGTCATTATTTTTATCATAATATTTATTTCTATGCTTTTAACCAGTATTATTTATGATATTTTTCGTATTATTATTACTATTATTATGTTGAGTTGAATAATTAAAATCGTAAATTATGCTCCTGATGTAGTAATTTTTATGTCTACCTTTATACCAGAGAGAGATCCGAATGTTGAGTGTCCCGAGGGTTTTTATGGCCCACAGTGCACCAAACCTTGTCACTGTGAAAACTCGTCGACATGTGATCGAAATAGCGGAAGTTGTCCTGACGGTGATCTTTGTGAGGACGGATGGGGAGGAGTAGGATGCCAACAAGGTTAGACAGTTGTTGCAATAACATAATTATTATGTCAATTATTCAGTTTATTAGAATTTCAGGTTGAAAATATCATTTATTTAAAATAAGTTAGATAATTCCGTTTATCAAAAACAAAAGTAAATAATGTTATGCAGGTCACACATGCTTTTAACACTGTGTGTAGTGCATGCTCTGAAGCCATGGTCGGTGAATTACAATATACATTTGCAAACATACAAAGATCATTATAAAATGCCTGTTTTTTATGCTCTCATTGACCATTTTAGAAGACAGACAGAACTCGTTGATGAATGATAGATAGAATGAATGATGAATGATGATGATGAATGATAGTAGGCCTACCGTTTAAAAAAATATTCAAAAATCAACATATGTTAGCATTGGCTATATTAATCAATATACACGCCTAAGCATCATATACCATTATACTATAAGGCATGAAAACAGCTGTTCTTCTCGTCGTAGATGGGTTTGGAAATCTAGCTACAATAACGCTGTATTAGGACCCTACAGAGGGGCACTCACTGCGGCCGACGTTCGTCGGCAGACGCGACTCTATAAAAAAAAAAAAAAAAACGCAACGCGTGGACGTGCGCGCAACTGATCGTTTTTAATGACGATTTGTTCAGACTACCAACGACAATTAACAGACACCTTCTTCACCTAGTAGGAGTTCAATCACTTTTTCTTTCCCTACATGGGTTATTCGATATTATCTTTATACGAAAACGAGGATAGTAATAATGCAAACAATGTCTAGAATCATCCCGATCCAATGCTTTTGATGGCCTGTCGGTGAGGGAGGGATGCACCTGGCATGTCATCGCAAATTTAGAGCGTCTACGAACCAATGCGCACGTCATTTTAAAAATGGGGTATTATGTACCTAATTCAGTTCTCAAATTATATAAAAAAACAGTAAACTTCTCATTTAACCTGCAATGTAAAGCTGAGTTCAGGCCCGTAGCCAGATAATGTCAAGGGGGG
>NW_022708762.1:26193-78829 GCF_011630105.1 Anneissia japonica | reverse complement strand
GGGGTCAGATTTCCCCGACGAAAGCAAAGTGGGCGTGGGCGAGCTTCAATTAATAAGTTCCAAAAGTGGTACTGGGTGTTAATCCCCCGAAAATTCAGGGGTTTCAAAGGCTTATTAAATCGATATTAGAGTCTATTAATATGTAAAATATACATATAATTTTTTTTTCTCCCAGACGAATTGTGCTTTTTCTCCTCGACAGGGGGGTGGGGAACAGCTCTCCTGCCTGGGGTCACGGTGGGGTCAGGGGCGAAGCCCCCGAAGCCAGAGCAGTTTTTGTGTTTAATGGGTCTATAATAATGTTATAAAAGCAGTTTGGCCTGTTTTGAAAAAGATCTATGTAATGAAAAGGTGGTAATATAATAAAATTAGAAAATATTTTCTGAGAATTGGCATGTTTAAATCACACCGAAAGATATAAAAAAAAAACCTCATCGCATAATCAATATCAATATACTCGTTTAACACGTTTATTATTATAAAACAAAAAAAAAAGCTCTTCTTCTTTTTCCTCCTCTTCTTCTTCTACTACTTCTTCTTGACTTTTATAATAATAGTATTATTTTACTACATGGCTAAAAAAAGCACAAAAAATACTGTCATTACTACTGATAGGGCCATCGTTAAATTAAAGTCAGAGCCCAAAATATAGCATAATTCGAAATTATTATTTTAAGAATTTATAACATAATACATAGAGCCTACGGTACTGAATAATAATAGCTCATGAGATGCACCTTTCAGAATTAATAATCGTCTTTAGTATATCTCACCGAATATTTATTGTCTACAAAATGAAATATGAATTATATGCATCTTTAGAAATACAATTTCTACAATATTATTCTTGTTTTTATGTAGATAAATGTTCGATAAATTCTATCTTTCATAAAAAAAACCCCGAAATTCAGTGCGTCTATTTTCATTCTAATCAATGGCGTTTGTAAACGTGCACGGACGTCATCGTCGAATCCTAGGACTTCCGACGGTAAAGCTGGCCTGCCTGCCTAGGTCCGTCCCAGGCCAACCAATAATAATTAACAAAATGTATTTTTTTAAATATAGGCCTATGGCTCATCCTGTACATGCACTTCAACTTTTACAAAAAAGGGCCTGGCCTACCACCTGTAGTAAGTCCTACTGTACTTAGGCCTAGGCCTACACTAGTTTGTTGTCGTCGGGGTATAATTCTGTATCTAAATGAACGAGGAGCGAACCTAGCTAGTCAACATCTAGGCTAGGCTAATTGATTTTAAAATCAATAACCCACCAGGACTATCTGTCGTTTTCTTCTTTGCAACAGCGGACGAACAAAAGGCAGTTATTCTACAACGTTTCATGATTCTTTATCACTAAAAATTGCCATTATCATTTTAATTTAAATTTTTTATCATCGGTTCTCATTATTTCAATGAGAAAACGTAATATGTTCTGTTTTTCGAAAAGTCATATACAGGCCTATTTTTTAAAATTCTAATTTGTTGTACTATAAGTCTAGAAATACAGAAAACACTTTTATAATTAGAAAATTATTTTGAAAAGTAAGCTATCGTAAAAGACAATTATTAATTTATCCAAAATCGCTAAATTCAAATTTTAGTAAAAATTTTACTTATAGCAATTTCAATTGAAGAGTTTTTGTTTTGTAGCACTTCCACGACTGTACGATGCGCCATTCATCGAGTACAGTGCTTCGAGTATCAGCGTAGTTTGGTCAGTCTGGGACAGAGATTATGATTTCGGTAACAGAGATGCCAGCAGTTACGTTTTGAAATACTGGAAGACGGCATCACCGGATGAAGCAGCAACTATTGATAACATTAAGGAAACTAGGATAGAAATCAACATTTCGTCGATAGATTACAACCAACATTACGATGTGACTGTGTCAGTAAATGCTGATATTGACGGCGTGTCAACACAAGGAATTGCTAGTCAAGTCACGGCATTAAATCCTATTGGTAAACCGCACCATTATAATCTGTTATTTAGTCAGTTTAGACGTATTGTATTTATTTGGAAATAGACTTGACACAATCAATATAGGCCTAATACATAATATAAGTGAAAAATATCAAAATTCCAAATGGACCAACATTATTTCTCTACGGTAAATTAAATAATCTTAAATATGATACTGTTTAATAATAATAATAGTAATAATAATAATAATAATAATAATAATAATAACAATAATGATAAAATGATGATAAACCAACACGTTCTCAATAATTAATAATAATAATGATGATGATAATAATAATAATAATAATAATAATAGAAATATTAATAATAATAATATGATTGTGATGATGATGATGATGATGATGATGATAAGAATGATAATGGAATGAGGATGACGGTGATGATGAGGAAGATGTTGATGATGATAATGATGATGGTGAATACAATTACGACGATAATGATACCGTTTGTGTAATACTTGCTAATTCTATTTTTTAGATAAAATCATGTGAAAAAGAAACTAATTGTAATGTTGAAATTAAAGCTAATCTTTATCAGAGCCTCCATCCTTTTCATCTAACCCGTGTAATTTCACTCGACTTGCAAACTTTTCCACCGTTGTAACGTGTGATATTTGGAGTTTTGATGCACACAACGGTATGGGAATTGTACAAGGGTAGAATATTGGAACGTGAACACCAATTTTTTTTTTAGCCAGAGAGTGTAAATGAACCTGTCCAGTCGCAAAGTTTGTACAGTCCTACTACCTGAAGGGTATGTGTACTACTCGTTCAAAGTAGTTGTGATGCTGAACTTTGAGCAGAAAGGTGTATATATGCAGTGGCGTAGAAAAATAGTTTTCATTGGGTGGGGGTGGGTATGATTGGCGTGTTAGCCAGTGTCGTAACAGGCGGGGAAGGGGGAAAACTGCCCCTCCCCTGACAGTTTTTACCGGGCTGACCCAGCCGTCGTACCGGGCTGGGTAATAAGAGGAAATAAAGAGGGGAGAGGGAGGGAAAGAGAAGAAGAGGAAAAGAAAAGGAAAGAAAAAAGAAGAGAAAAATAAAGACAAGAATAAAAAGGAAGATATCATAATGACCAGACTCACAACACCCTGCAACCCCTTCTCTACTTCAAAAACTGTCATAACTCCTTTGATCTGCTGCCCGATGGCGTAACCACTGGGAGAGAAGGGGAAAATATCTATCTTTGAAAAATCTTCCCCACCCCTTTATAAATGCCCTTTTATCCCCTGAAAGTGCCTAAAAACCTCAAATTTCGCGCGCATTTCTTGTTAACATGGCCCAATTTCTTCTAAAAATTGCACATTTTAGGGAGCTTTGATCAATTCCAACGAAATTAGAATTAAAAACACCGGGGGACTAGGGTAAATTATCCATCTTTGGAAAATCTTTCCCCACTCCTTGACAAATGCATCCTCTGAAAGTGCCTAAATATCTCAAATTCTTTGCACGCATTTTTTGTTACTGTAGGCCAATTTCCTCTATAAATTGCACATTTTAGGGAGTTCCGACGAAATTAAAATTAAAAACACAAAAATAATTTGCGCGCTTGACCCCCTGTTACGCGCCTGGTGTTAGCGCTAAGGTGTGCCCTTGTGCGGACAGAGGATGTGCCCCCCCCCCCTTCTGAAGCTGGAAACCTTGTTTTTTCAAAATAAATTGATGCAATTTGCTATTATAGGCCTAATCAATAAATTCCTCATCAACTGATATAACCTTAAACATTCTTGGAATTGACTTAACAATACCGATGTCGTACACACCCTTTAGTGTGAAATGTGGCTCTCTTTGCAAGCACATCTAACATCTAAGAGAAGAAGAGCTTAGATTGGTACCAGATAAAATAATTTTTTATCAACATTAATACATTATGCTAATTTTCATCTTTGTAAGCGCATAAGACAGTGCAAATTATTTCTGTGACAGTCTTTTGAAGTGTGTAAAGCTCCATTTTATCCGCATACATAGTCAAAATATTGGGGGGGGGGATGATACAATGGACCATCCCCCTTGTCAAATATTGGGGGAATATATCCCCATCCCCCCGGGATCTACACCTATGTATATATGACTGGAACAGGAAGCTCCTCAATTAGCATTCCAAAAGGTTTGACTTTTTTAGCCCATTTTCAAACGGAGCTATCTACGCTAGATGGTGTATACTCATCTCTGTATTTTTTTTCTTTTTTTTTTTTTGGTGATAATGGATAATTATTTATAAATATTAGAAAGTGGATACACCAAGTAAATTGGTTAACCGCATCATAACAATCTGTTATTTAGTCAGTATTTTGTTTATTTTGAAATAGACTTGACACAACTGATATAATACATAATTAGTGAAAAAGTATTGAAATCCCATTTATACCAACATTATTTCTCTTCGGTAAGTTAAATAGTATTCTTAAAAATAATATTGGTAAATAACAATAATGATAATAATGATAATAGTACAGTTATTATTACTTTACTTCCTTCGATTTCTTTAATGGAATCATACTAATACTCCAGTTAGAGAACTTGTCAACAAGTGCACGTACCACTAAACCGACACGTTCTCAAAATGCACTTTAATATATAGTAGTAATAGTAATACTAATAATAATAATAATAATAATAATAATAATAATAATAATAATAATAATGATAATAACAATAATAATATGAGAATGATAATTGAATGGGGATGAGGGTGATGATGAAAGAAAGATAATGTCGATGATGATGATGATGACTACAATGACGAAAATGTGATACTTGAAAATTCTATCGGATAAATTCATGTGAAAAAAAAAATAACTTTTCATGTCAAAATTGAAGCTATCTTTGATATATTTCAGAGCCTCCATCCTTTTCATCTAACCCGTGTAACTTCTCTCGACTTGCAAACTTTTCCACCGTTGTAACGTGTGATATTTGGAGTTTCGATGCATACACCGGTATGGGAATTGTACAAGGGTACACTATAGAATATTGGAACGTGAAGAAACCAAATATTCTGTACTCAGTCAGTGTAGATGAACCTGTTCAGTCGCAGAATTACATGGTCCTACTACCTGAAGTATATGTGTACTACTCGTTTGAAGTAGTTGTGATGGTGAACTATGAGCACAAAGGTGCAGATATGACTGGGACACCAAGCTCCTCAATTAGCATTCCAAAAGGTTAAACTTTTCTGGCCCATTTATTTATTTTCTTTACTGATAATGGATAATTATTAATACATAATCAGCACTTTTGCGCCTCTGATACTGAGAAAGAAATTGTTATTATCTAATCTCATACATTAGGTCACGGATTTGTTTTTACACACTTAATTCTAAGTCAGTAGGCAACTTTCGTAAATATAGATAATTAAATTGAACATTTTTTTTATGAACACAACTATTGCTACTACCGAAGTTATATATATTTTTTTTCAAATTGATTATCTATTTTAGTCAAGGTGCCTGATATTACAGCATTTAGTGGAGCATATATTGTAGACAGTGACACCGACACGGATCTGCGTGCCTACACCGGCCGAAGGGATGGCGTTAACGACAACAAAAACGTCATATTTGGCATAGGCTTATGGGTGAACGACATCGGGACGCACTATGAGGAAAAAGAGTTAATAAATATACAGCACGATATAGCCAGTTCTATTTTCACTTCTGGTACAAAGTACACTCCATGCAAAGCATTAACAAATAACGCATTGAAGTGTCAGCTCGATTTTCCCTCTACTCTTGGTGTACGCAGAGTCGGTGTGAAATACATGCGGACAGAATTTGAAAGTTACAGTGCTTCAGCGTCAATGGTGTTTCTAGCAAATAAAGGTCAGTGTGTTACTATCTGTTGCTGCTACATGCTGTGGCATTGTATGTATGTCATAATCATTGACGAAATGTTTCTTTGCTCCTATGGGCATACACAACCAACTACATTACATAGGCCTAAACTCTTATAGTAATAAAATAAAAATAGCCGAACAATAGTGTTTCCTTTTTTACTTTTGTCAAGATGAACAATATATATTTACTGTAAAGATTCTAGAAGACCTGGGTCACTATCCTTTGTTAAGTTTATGGGTGCGGTGCAATTAGGGTATAGCTGATAGAGTAATGGGTCCTTTTATTAACCATAAATTAAGCATTGTAATATATTTATCAACCCAGTTCAGGCTATGCAAGTATTTTGTGATTGCATTTAGGCTATTTGGTATAAAAACCAAGTCGCGAAAACACGAGAGTCCGAAGAAGGCTTACGGTACTTCCAGTTGGGCCCTTCTGGTGGCAGTTGAGTAGTACACCGGGACACAATCCCATACTCTTTTCCGTAGTGTGTGCTCCTAAACTAGTAGATGAGATTGTCAAGCTAGGATGTAGGTTAAAATGGCCGCGGTAAAAATGGCCCCGTAAAAATGTTCCCGGTAAAAATGGCCCCAGTAAAAATGGCCCCAATGATCTTTAAATATTTAAATACTGTAATAAGCAATAACTGAATCAATAAATAAAAAATGGCCCTCAACTATGCAATTAAAAAAAAGTGAAAATTTATTTATTTATATATTTTTTTAAAACATCTTTAGGCAGGATAACATATAAAGGCGAGAACTTGCCGCTGTTTTACAATATGGTCCTGCAAACACATAGTACAATAACAACAACAAAAATTATCCAGCACAGTACAATAAAATAAACAATAGTAAAAACTTTGGTGGAAAATATCCCCGCCGGACACCAACCCGGTACTTCTGAGTCAAGGTTTTGGGACCAGAAATTATGGCTCAAGGTTATAAGCTTAACTACAACTTAACTACAATATGGTAAAAACTATCCCCCGCCGGACACCAACCCTGTATTTCTGAGTCAATGTTTCGGGGCCGGGATTACAAGGTAGGACAAATACTGTACAATTACGTAAATAGATAAAAATGGTAGAAACTATCCCCCGCCGGACACCATCCCGGTATTTCTGAGTCAAGGTTTCGGGGCTGTCACAACTTTTATCTTAACTACAAACCTAACTAAACAATGGTAAAAACTATCCCCCGCCGGACACCATCCCGGTACTTCTGAGTCCAAGCTTCGGGGCTGGGATTAAATGTTAAAAGTATAGACCAAGAAAATATAAAAGGAAATGAATTGTGATAATTAGAAAAAGTGTTTCTTATAAGTAATTTTGAATAAATTAAGAGAATGACATTCTTGTATTCTGATTGGGATTTTGTTCCAAACTTTTGCTTCAACGATTTTTAAAGAGCCATTCATTATAGAGCAATTTGGAATTGGGGTGTGGGGGGATAACATTAAGCGCGTGAGCGTATCTCGTAGAATATCCATGTCGGTCAACAACCCTTTCTATATCATTACATAGGCGGGAAGGCGCAACATTTGTGCATTAAACATGCTAGGGCGTAATCTCTACGTTCATCAAAATCGTTTATTAAAATCGTAAATATTTATAAATAAGTTTTATTTTATCCTTTGAAAATAGGATCAATTTATGTGATTTTTTTTTATTTCTCTAAAAGTATTTGTTTTATAACAAATGCAGTTACACAACAGATACAAATAATGTACTGAGAGATTATCGGAAAAATGGCCATTGAATAACATTTTTTGAGTTAACAAGTTTAAAAAACGTTATTCCATTAACAAAGTAGAGGAATGACCTACATAGAGTACTTCAACTACTAAAATATGCAACTCATAGATAACCACAAAATTCACTTTTGTTAAGTATCAAATGAAATAACTTTACATGTTATATACAATGAAAAAAAAAACATGTGGATCAATTGTGTGTTTGAATCACAAGTTCATGTATGAGAAAAGGGAGAGGCTTACTTTCTTACAAACTTAGCAATAAATTTTCTGCTTATTACTTCAAAGAAGTATTTGTTAATCAAATATTGTTTTTTAAAGTAAACTGAATAAATAGAAATACATTTATTTAAGCAACTTGTTTAATTGCATACTTGGTTTTTACTCCCCGACAACTAAATTTAAGTCCCTAAATCTATACTAAATAATGTAAACTGAGATACTATTTATGTAAATATGGCAATTATGCTAAGAATTACAATGGCGTGTAGGCCTAATTGTGAGGGTAGGGTAATTATGGTAGGAATCCCGCAAACCTCCCAAAATAAATTGTAGAAAACCAAACAATTCAATTGTGATTGACTCAATTGGTATATTAATAAGAAAATTAAATATTCATAATATCCTATTTTTTTGGTTAAAATGTTGATTTTTTTTAGTGAAAAAAATACTTGCAAATACACCACAAACCTCCAAACACACTACGAACCCCATCCAAACCCTTTAGTTATGATTGTAGAACTCTCTTTTTCTTAAAAAAAAGAATAATAATTTGATGTTCATATCAACCTATTGTTTGTGGGGTTTACCAACACCCGGATTGAATTTCTGGAAAATTGTGATTCCGCTTTCGTGAAATTGGCCACAAATAAATTATTTTAGTATTATTTAATACGTGATTTATGTTGATTTATTGATTATATTGTTGCTATTTTTTAACAATTAAATTTTAAAAAAATGAAAGTGTTTAAACATGGAATTTTTTTTGAATATTTTATCATTGAATATGTAATTCCTGCAAAAAGTGAAATGTAAATGGCAATTTATTTGATATTAGATTCCTTTAAAAAAATGCATATAATTATTAAATAAAATCAGTTTTAATACAGAATTTTAATACTGGGGCCATTTTCACCTACTTGTCATTTAGGGCCATTTTAACCGGGACCATTAATACCGGGGCCATTTTTTTCCGGGGCCATTCTTACCGTACACCGTCAAGCTAACACTTAACCTTTCACGATTAGTTCTGAAAAGTAAACAAAGTCATAAAGATCTCACACACATTAATCATAAAATTTTACATAGCCACCATCAGAAGTGAGGTAGTTACAGTGTCGATTCAGTAAATTTAGTGAGGTATTATTGAAAAATTCATGAACAAGATGTTACCAACATTATACTATGACCGTATTTATCTTAAATTAGTTGGTCATTATTTAAGATGAAATTATAAAATGGGTTTACTATCCTATCATAGGTCAATGATTATATATGTTAGTGTGTGAGGGGGAGAGGGATGTTGGGGTGTGTGTGTGTGCATGTACGTTTGTGACGGTGTGTGGGAAGGGGAAGAAGGTGTGTGTGGTGTGTGTCCAATTGCATTATCTATATTTTGAATTGGTAATATGGCTAGTCTAAGAAATAATGAATGTAATAATAAACTTTAATTTGTGAAGAAAGACACGAAATCAGTATTCTAAATGTAACTATTAATCTCCTCCATGCATACATTTATGATAAGGGCAATCCGTCTTATTACCCTAAAACAGCAAAATCTTTTATATCAATCCAATATGTATACAACTGCCAAACAAAGCTTTCCTGCTAACTTTATCAGTGGCTGAGCGGAGATCACTTAAGGTCCGATTCGATTTCGAATAATGAAAAAAAAGTGTAGGCTGTGGCACCGAGACCTCTGATGATTAGTGCCCAAAATTGTTTACAAAAACGTAATGCAATAATAGCATATTGACTACTATTGTATATTTTTCGGAAATAATTCCAGCCGCTCCAAATCTCTTTCCTTTTCTTCCTTCTTTCTTTATTCTTTCACAATTTTACGTTTTATTCATATTTTCCATAATGTTATACACTCACATGATATAATCACTCGTTTAGACCTAGTCTAGGCTGGACCTCGGCTATGCCTACTATATTATTTAAAATATAAAAAAAAATTAATTGATAAGATTAATTTTACATGAATATAATAATTCATACCTAAACAATACATGAAGTTTAAATGTAAATACTGTATAATGACATAAAAATTAAATAACAATAATTTAAACGTGTATGGAGTTTCTATCACTGCTACAATAATAAGATTAATATTTTTCAATCTTATAATCAATTTTATGTAGCCGGAGTTAGTTTCGATCTGGGCAAACCTTTGCTAATAGGTACACTTTCTCCATCAAAAGGCTTCTTCTATGAATGGAATGACCTGTTCGAAGCACGTACTCCTGCAGACCAAACCCAGTACCGTTATGATTTTTAGTCGTACGGGAAATCCACTTACGAAATGAGTTTTGAATTTTATCTAACTCTTTTTTTTTTTATTTAGAAAAGTGTATCGCATAAATTTGTCTATTTGAAAATGGGTTCATGCAAAAGCTTCCGGAACAATTAGCTATCCTAACATATGTGTCAATATATTTGGTGGTTGGGGTGTGTTTGACAGTGTGTAGGTGGGAGGGGGAGAAAGTTTAAGGGTGTGCGTGATATGTGTATTTTATCTACAATTGTATAATCTATATTTTTTAATTGGTCATAATATGGCTTGATTAAGAACTAAAAAATGTAATAATAAACTTTGATTTGTGAAGAAAGACATGAAATCAGTATTCTGAATGTAACTGTTAATCTCCTCTATGCATAAATTTTGATACAGACAATCCGTCTTAATTTGTAAACGTTTAAAAACAAAACAAAAATCTCCTTTATCAATCCAGTATGTACTGTACTACCAAACAAAGCTCTCCTGCTAACTTTATACCAAACTGAAGGGATTTCAAATGAAAATAATCCCATGTTCGCTTTTTCATTTCTTTTCTAGGCACCATTGTACCAGAGCATCGAACTATTACAACAAGTATTGGTGACACAGTTAAGCTGGTAATGATGATTCATGATAGTATAAATCTCAGTAGCTTACGATGGAAGAAAGATGGAGGATCCGATATCATAGAGTGGGCAGGGTTAAGCAACGCGACCATTGAAAATGTTCGGCAAAAAGACGCTGGTATTTACGAATGTTATCCGGAAGGACGACGGTACAAGGGTCAACACGCTATAGTACGAGTAATTGTTCGAGGTAAATTTTAGTTCAGCATCTTTTCCCTCGTTTTCACATACACTACTGAGGTGTCAAACTGCCTTGCCATACGAAGTACACTGCTCTTTTTTGTGTGGCTTGTGCGAGTTAACTACTTTAACCGCCTTTAATTCCCACAGAATTTTCACATTCACTTGGCTCATACCGTTTATGTGAATTGCCAATTATTGTTACACAGGGCCCGCTGGCGCCCACCCCTGGGTGGTGACAGCGTGGTGGTGGTATGTTACTCTTCAGTGTATTTTTTATTGAATTTGTTTGTACATATACCTTGTGTTTGTTTAAATAAAGACATACATGTAACTTGTTGACTTTCCAAACAATCGCATTAGAGTGTCCTCGTGGGAAGTGTGTACCTCCCGATTGTAAAATCGACTGCCCTGTATGCTATAATGGGGGCGTGTGTTCTGCTCAATTCGGACCTTGTATCTGTCCCCCGGGCTTCAAAGGAGATAACTGTGAAGAAGGTAAGGCTAATACTGCTTAAATCGTGCTATCATTTTGCTGTATACTCTAGTCTCTATTAACACTTAGTAATTCATATATTCTCTTACCTCGTTAAAGTTTTGATTTTTAAGTTCTGTTTATTGATTGTCATTTACAATAACACATGATATTATTTCCTTTCATAAAAATAATAATATTATATAAAACATAGTAAAATCATTATAGAGAATATCAAATTCGTATTATCTATAAATATATAAAAAGAGAATTAGTCTAATCAATTAGTAATCAATCGACCAATAATTTATTTCTGTTTCGTGTTTTTAAGAAAACATATGGAATATTCTTGGTAAACGAATTATTTTAAACACGTTATTCTTATTCGAATTTCAAGCATACAATGATAATCTTAAGGCTCTGTGACTAATTATACTATAAAATGTAGGCCTAATATGGAAAATTTATTGAATGAAAACAGAACTCTAACGCTGTTTTTTGTTTTTGTTTTTGTTTTTTTAAGCGTGTGGTCATAATAATTGGGGACGTGATTGCACTATTATATGCAGCAGCAGTACGGATACAACCAAGTGTAAAGGACGTTTTTTTTGTCCACCTGACCCTGTTGGTTGCTCGTGTATGTCAGGATACGACGGTCTTGATTGCAGTAGAGGTAACATTCACAGCATTTATTTCAATTGTTGCTTTATTAGTATACTATTTAATAACAGTATTACAACAGCTTAAATGCAGAAAATGTCTACATACTTTGTCTGCAAGTGTACACACAATTATTAATTTATTTATAAAATGTCCTAGAACGAACGAACGAATGAATGACAAACAAGCCATCCATTCATCGATCCATCCTTCAATCCATCATCCAGCCTTACATCTATTTACGTATCTATTCATCCATCCAGTATTCATTCATTCATTCATCTATCCAGCTATGCATTTAAATTTTCTTCATTATCCTAACTATCCGCCCACATATCTATCTATCCACCCATCCATTTACCAATCAATCCAACAATCCATCTATCTATAAATTCATGCATCAATCGATCAGCCAATCAACCCATCCATCCATCCATCCATCCATCCATCCATCAATATATCCAACCATCCATCCCATCCATCTATTTTTGTATATATCTATTCATCTACCTATTCATCTGTACATCCAGTTACAAATTGTCCATCCATTTATCCATTCATTATCCTAAAACGTAAAAAAAGTGAAACAATAAAGAAAAGCCTGTCATTGGCCTTTTATTATATAGAATAAAGCATACACAAGCATATCTAAATCAGACCCGTAGGCAGGGGGGTGCAGAGGGTGCAGACGCACAAAATGCTATAGCATGCATTGCATTATATATTTGCTAGCTTATCTAACCGTTGATTTTTAATAATGTGGTATGGAATTTGTTAGAAATTGATCATCTCCGGTGATTGCAGATTGATCTATATAATAAGAAGAATGTTATCTATAGGCCTGCAGATGTACAGGACATCATAA
This sequence comes from Anneissia japonica, assembly GCF_011630105.1. NCBI lineage: Eukaryota > Metazoa > Echinodermata > Crinoidea > Comatulida > Comatulidae > Anneissia > Anneissia japonica. The sequence goes on along the minus strand of NW_022708762.1, from coordinate 65,941 downwards.
CGTTACATTTCAGGTCCCAAAAACCCAAATTAATGAAAATTTAAATGAATATTCATGAATTATGTGTTTGAGAAATCTATTATGTAAGACCCTCAAAATGCTACTTTGTCGCTTTACTCACAAACCCCCTCCAGGCCTCTGCCCCTGGACCACCAAATTTCAAAAAGTCCACTTTTTAAAACCTATTATTTCACTAAAATTGTTCCTAATTATCGCAAAACGCTATAGTATGCATTACATTTTTTGCCCGCTCTTCTACCCGTTGATTTTTAATAATGTGCTACGAAATCTGTTGGAAATTATCAGCTCCAGTGATTGTAGGCCTACAGATGTAAAGGACATGAAAAATTATAATTTCACAGTGGTGGATTGAAAGGGGGAGAGCCCCCTAAAATTATAAAAGAAATGGAGAAAACAGAAAAATCATAATTAAAGTTTGTCTGAGAGTGCCATTTCCGGCCACTTTGAGGTGCCATAATCATAAATTTTCTTACCTTCAGCCCCAACCATGGTGGGGCTGAGGTGGTACTGAGGTGGTATTGACCATCTGTCTGTGCAAGTTTTCCACTTCACCATACCCTCTATTTCTCCTGATTTACTGTAAGTCCCTAGACGATACTCAAATGAATGAAAATTTAAATAGGATATTACAAATTATGGATGTTAGAAATTGAATAAAAAAGGCCCTCAAAATCTTAATTTGTCAGAGCTTCCAGAACATTCGCCCCACCCTCGCGGGGATCCCTAGGCAGTCGCCCATCGTAAGGTCCACTTCAGTTGTAAAACGCACCTCCCCATCGGAAATCCTGCCTACGGGCCTGTATAATATTTATATACATAAATATACTGTTTGCGATTTAAACATTTAATTTGGAGATGTATTCTCGTTGATGTGATTTAGCATGTGACACAGAAATATCTGGCAAGTATGGACCAGGATGCCTTCTTGATTGTCACTGTAAAGCTACTGAATGTCGGCCATCAGAGGGTTGTAACGAAGGCGCCATTTGTCAATCTGGTTACATTGGAACGCGTTGTCTAGGTTTGTAAAAAGTCAGTTTTAATACAAAAAGAGTTAATAATTCTGTATAACCAAGATGTTGTTCTCTGGTAAAGAATGTGTGCTCAAAGTTGATAAAAAAAAAAAAAAAAAAAAAATAGGCATTATCATGCCTACGTATAAAGAATATTCAGCTGAAAAAAATGAACATTTTATAAGTTTGCTCTTTTGTTTTTCAAAATAATTATTATTATTATCATTAAATTTATAGTTATTATTAGCGTCATTAAAGTTTAAATAGTTTTGTAATGGTTAATATTGTTATTAATGCAATTAATAATATATATCACTTATATATAAATTGTAACATGTTTAACTATCCGAGCATATATAGCAGTTTGATCCGTTGACTTAATCAATGAGGTACTTAAGGGATGAATAAAGAAAATAGTACCAGATACCGGTAGTCAATCTAAAGAGCAACGTTGTGTATGGTACATTCTGTTTCCATGAACAGGGGAAAAACCCCAAAAAGCAGTTCTCCTGGATACGTGTACTATAAAAATGATAAAGTAAAAACTAACATTTATTGTTATTTAATTTTGTATTTATTATTATTATTATTATTATTATTATTATTATTATTATTATTATTATTATTATTATTATTAGTATTATTAGTATTATTTTATTTTTTTATATATATACTTTTGTTATTGTTATTTTTATTTATTATTTATGTTGTTGCAGTTGCTGTTGTTGTTGTTATTCTCGTTATCGTTACTAATGATTACTGTCTGTTAAAATGGTTTACCTTATATCAGAGAGGGACCCGGATGTTGAGTGCCCCGGTGGATTTTATGGCCCACAATGCACCAAAATATGTCATTGCCGAGGCTCGCCGAAATGTGATCGAAATAATGGAAGTTGCCATGATGGTGATGTTTGTGAAGACGGATGGGCCGGATTAGGATGTCAGCAAGGTAGACACTTATACCATAGATATAATACCTTCATGGTTATACAATATGCATTAAAATTGCAAATCATCAAATCAAATGTAGGGATGCAAAATATTTTTTAAAAACTCCTTCAAACAGTTGGTGAACAATGTAACATGGCTCATGAGTGAATTCGTCTTGTTCACGGCGCCTTTATTAGTTTTATTGACTTTTTATCTGCTCTATCTGCATTCGGATCTTCTGCAATATAACTCCAAGGCCCTAGAAAGTTCCTGCTCCACTAGTAAAAGAAAGTATAGGCCCTATCATGAAAGTTTACTTGGAGCACTGTAAATTATAAAATCCCGTCCGTGTATTTTGTGTGCGTGTGCGTCTACCCCATCCACCAGTTTTCCGTTGTAATAACGTTATATTTGGTTCTAAACCCTTGTTCAACACATAAATACGTATTTAATCTAACTTGAGAAGGTTGTTGTAACAATGTATTAACGTTATTTTCAGTGACAAAACCCAATTACAACATTTATAACGTTCTTAAATGTTTAATATAATGAAGCTTGTGTTTATTTGGTTTTACGTGAAACCCTAATGTTTCCCATGGACAGGTTCAGCATCATACGAAGATGGGTTTAACGGCATGACCTACTATTGTTGCCATTCAAGAAATCAATTTTAATTTCAGTATTTTTTTTTTCATTCTTTAAACAACAAAAACTTCCATGTTAGATATATCTGTGTATAAAATATTAACTGACTATATACACGAACAGCTAATAATTGGCTATAGTATTTAATACTTGACAGGAAAATGATAATGTCCTAGCATGTTCATTTATAATAATACAATAGTTTTATTTAGTAGCCTATTTTAGGCTAATAAAGCCCCAGTTTCAGTTTATATTCCAAAATTATTGGACAATGGAAGGATGACCAACAAAAGAGCAGAGCTCGTATATCATTGGCCATCTAAACAAAATAATTAACAATAACACGGACGAACATGACGATACAAGACAACTTGTTGGCAGGATATGAAATAAATAAAATTATGCTTTGTCAAAACTATCAAATTTTATGTGACAAATGTGATATGCACACAGTTGGTGGTAATATGGCATCATCATGCCCAGATGCAAATCATTTGTCACAAAAAATTATCACAGTTATTTTTCGTACATTAGTACAAAGTACACTATTTCAGGATTTAAAATGTTTTAAATCTTTATATGCAGTTCTTCCCGCCCTGAGTGATGCTCCACATGTGAGAATGTTTCCAAGTACCTGTAATGTCGAGATTAGTTGGTCAACCTGGAGTCTGGACAATGACTACGGCCGTGGAAACGTCCACAGTTACCAGTTGGAATACTGGCCAACTAGTCACATCAGCGATTTAGTTGTTTTAAATACCACAATGGACACGAAAATGAACATATCGCGGGCACAAATGAACAATAACACAGAATACAGTTTCACTGTAAAGGTTGTTACTGAGGTTGAGGGTGTGTTAGTGGTTGGAAAACCTAGTCCACCGGCAGTTCAGATATGTAAGTATTATAACACCAAGGACGTATATCTTCTTGATTTCCTGGTATAACACCGTCCTTTAAGATCTTACATTTTATTTATATAGATAATTATCAGTGGCGTAGCTAGAGGTTTTGGCGCCCGGGGGCAAGTGTAGATAATTGCGTTCCCATTCCCCCAATTATAACTATAATATAAAAATAAGCACTTTTCAAGCTCTCATATAGTTGGTTCTTTCTTACGAGGTTTGGCGTCAAGATTTGCCCGGTGGGGGGTGGGGAGGAGGGATCGATGCCCCAACGAGGGGGAAGATTTCCTTGACGAGAGCAAAGTGGGCGTGGTCGAGCGTAGCTTAAAATGTTCCGAAGGTGGTCTAGGGGGCGAGGCCCCGAAAATTTCCGAGAATTTATGGGTTTCAAAGGCTTGTTTATTAGATTTTAGAGTCTACCAAGATGTACAAAATGCATATATATTTTTATTCCAATTACCAAAGTATTGTAATAGCAACATTTATTTATAATCATCAAACCAATCATTTGAACCTAATTCAACTAAACTTAAACCAAATATGTGATAATGATTTTTTTTTTGGTACTCACGTTTTGCATTTGGTTTTTGGTTTTCTTCTTTGTGGTTGTTAAGCGCCTCGTGTATTATTATTTTTGTTTTCTCCCCTATGAATTATGGTTTTTTTCCCCGACAAATTGTAGTTTTTGTCCCCTACGAATTATGGTTTTTCTCCCCGACTGGAGGTGGGGCGGAGCTATCCCCGAAGGGGCTGAAACCCCACCCCCAGTCACTCCAACCCTGTTTCTTACTAACTGCATTACGATGTTCGGAACTTTGTATACAACTTTGTAAGGCTGTTGATCGCATACAGCTTAGTATTATTATTGTCTTGTAAGTTGCTGAATTTGTAACATTGTTCAAACTTGCAACTGAATTTTGCGTGCTTTTGCATCTGCAAATGAGTTAATAACATGATCTAAGTTAGCAATTTTGTCTGCTTCATCTCGCTCGATACTAAGGAGTGCCAAAGCAGATAGTCTCTTGTCCCATCGTGACTCTGAGATATGGTAGGATGAGCTTTAGCCATATAGTCAAAATACAGAATAGGATAAGAAAAATAAGAGAAAACGGTCGAAATGAACTGAAAAGAAATCACAATCTATAAATTTGCCAATAAAAACAACTACATTCATATTTTTATTATTAACTGGAAAATATTCATGCCCAACTACATACATCAATTTCGTCATGCTTTTCTAAAATGTGGTTATTTCTTTTACACTCATTCTCTTATTTCAGCGCCCCTACCCCAAACCTGGCGCCCGGAGCACACCCACCCTTAACCCCTATCTACGCCACTGATCATTATTTATATACATATTTTTAATTTTTTATACTACCTCGCCAAAACATTTCTTTAGCTCAGATCAACAACAATCAACTTTAAATACAATGTATACTAATAAATCAATATTGAATTATGATTAATAATATTGTGGGGTCAGGGTGAAAGCGTCCTCGTCGCCACCTGGTTAGTGCCAATTCAACCACCACTACACAGTGGACACAGTAAGATGAAATATGATATTCTGAATATAATAATTATTATTTTACTGTATGTCACCATCATTGTGATCGTCATTCATTATCATAAATATTATTATTGTTATTGAAAGTTGTTATAATAAATGTATTTTATCGTTACATTACTTGTCCTCAAATTGAAAAAGCAAGATATGGATTTTGTTAATTCTTAGAATTATGTATTATTAAAATCAACTATTATTTTCTAGATCTTCCAGCTCTAAGCAATGCTCCACTTGTGAAAATGTTTGCGAATTATGTCAATATCAGTTGGTCGATCTGGAATTTTTACAAGGACTATGGCTGTGGAACCGTTGAAAGCTATCAGTTGCTATTTTGGCCAACTGATGATACCAGCGATTTAGTTGTTCTAAATGTTACAATAGGCACCGAAACGAACATATCATGCGCAGATATGAACTACAACACAGAATACAGTTTCACAGTAAAAGTTCTTACTGATGTCGACGGTGTATTATTTGTTGGAAAACCCAGTCCGCTGGCATTCTATCAGATATGTAAGTATTGTACATCATCATGCAGGAATAATACGATCATTATTAGGCCATCTGTATACAACACATATTACGTATTAAATATAATTAGATCATAATCGTATTTATTTATTCTATTTTTTTTAAGTAAACGTACCGTAGAGTTAGACTAATCATTATGTATTGTTTTGTTTTAACTGTTATATTGTTTTATCAGAGATGAATACAAATTAATGTCCTTGGACTAACACTAGGCTATGCAGATCACAGTTAATGAATCACAAATAAAACACAACTCCCCTAGTACCAGATATTTTCAACGCCCCTTATGTCGAGTGAAAAATGGCCTGGAGTAAAAGATGAGTATAAATTAACCATCATGTAGTAATTTAAATCATATCAAATAATATTATTTTTATATTCTTGTATTTAATAGACCCGCCGGTTCTGCAAAATCCACCGTCTTTTAGTTCACTTACCGTACTCGCGCGAATAAGCGCCCCGTTTGAATAAGCGCCCCCTCAATAACCCAATCAATCCTGGGACTGTGGATATTGGCATGATTTGAGATGTTGAGTAGAATCACATTCTCCTTTAGTCAATATCAAAGTGAGGATATTTATCTTTGACAGAATGATGAGAGCTCCCTGGACAGACAGTATATTTCCAACTTTCATCTTCTTTCATTTGTCTATAGCCTAGTCCTACATAATTTTTTGTAATAATTTTTCAGTCTTTCAATTCAGCTTATGCTGCCATAGACTGTTTTGTATGTGCTCCTATGTATACTCCTTTTCCGACAATTTGCACCTTTAACACATTCTCATCTAAGTTTTCCAGAAAACCGGCAATGATCATGCCGTCCTGCTATTCTCAATCGACTGATGGCGAACAAGCTAACCACCACCACTAATTTCATCTGCTATGCTGCTGTTATGTAATACTGTACTCACAACATTCTTGTCATGACAAGCCATGCTCTCTGTACGATTATTTTTCCGTCGCAGCAACATTAGTAATTTGCGGTTCCTGATGTCCTTATTTAATCGTTTTTCATTCAAAATGTGTCTCTCGGATTTAATAAGTTCTCATAAGAACCCCTCGATGTTCGTCTATTTCCATAAGCGCCCCCTCAATTTTCACTCTGTTTTTTTAAGCGCTCCGTTCGAATAAGCGCCCCTCAAAAGTGCAAAAAATATTTTAAGCGCGCGGGCGCTTCGCGCGAGTACGGTAGTTCACTTGGTATCAACGACAACTGGACCGAGTGGGAATTCAATCGTGATAATGGCATTGGATGTGTAACTGCTTACGTTGTTGAATGGTGGGATGCATCATGTAGTAATTTAAATCATATCAAATAATATTATTTTTATATTCTTGTATTTAATAGACCCGCCGGTTCTGCAAAATCCACCATCTAATATCTCCCGTAGTTCACTTGGTATCAACGTCAACTAGACCGAGTGGGAATTCAATCGTGATAATGGCATTGGACGTGTAACTGCTTACGTTGTTGAATGGTGGGATGCATCATGTAGTAATTTAAATCATATCAAATAATATTATTTTTATATTCTTGTATTTAATAGACCCGCCGGTTCTGCAAAATCCACCGTCTAATATTTCACGTAGTTCACTTGGTATCAACGTCAACTGGACCGAGTGGGCATTCAATCGTGATGATGGCATTGGATGTGTAACTGGTTACGTTGTTGAATGGTGGGATGCAGTGGCAGCCTGGAATATCAGCAACAACACATTTGATGGAAAGCCTTCTGAAGGAATACTTATCCCAGATATTCCATACTATACTACTCTGGTTTTGCAAATCAAAACGCTCTATAATAAAAGAAACAGTGAAGTCATTGGATTACCAAGTCCATTACTGGTTATATTTAAAGGTGAGTAGGATATCTAAAAGATAAGCCTCTCTCCATTGTGTTTATGAAAAAACAATTCTTTAGCATGATAATTTTAAATGTGCATATGCCACTCTTTTACTACTCTTTCCTTTTGAATTTTATTGCTATAATCTTTATATTTGTCTTTGTTGTTTGTGTGACTGTACTATTGTGATGCATTTACGGGTACCATTGTTTTCATGAATTATTGAGGCTTGGCTTGCGCTTCATAACCACAAGGAAAGTCGCAATATAAATAGTCCGTACCACTACCAGTACCAGAAGATTTTTCAAATTATTAAACAAAAGCAACAAAATCAGTGACAAAAGTAAATTTTTATTTACTAAAAAGGTGTTTTTTGTAGTAAAAATCCCTCTTCTGTTACGTTTATATTAAAAATTATATATCTATTTATTATTTTACTTGCACATATCTATTATATTTATATATAATATAACGTGTACTTTGTATGTATATATACATATATATATATATATATATATTATATATTTATATACATACATACATAATTATATGAAATTAAGATTTAAAGTGCCTGATGATGACCTATGGTCGAATGTGCTCGTATAGAATTTCATTTTTAAGCAGATAAATAAATTATGTTTTGATTCTTTATACGTATTTGCTCATTTATTTAAAGAGCAATGTCCATATGGCTGGAAGCAATTCAAAGGAACATGCTATTTGTTTGGTGAAAATGTCATTAATTGCGATGACGCTAACTCGTTTTGTCAAAAAGAAAGTGCAAAATTGGTATCAATTACATCACAAGAGAAAAAAGCTTTTGTGTTGTCACAATCAAGCAACATATCCCATGAATACTGTTGGATTGGGGACTGGAACTGGACACAAGGTTAGAATTTTGAGTCTCATTTCAGATTTAAACTTTGACTTGGTTTTTACCAAGATGACAGTAGTTTCCTCCACTGATCTTTCTTATAATAGCTAGATTGTTCATCATACAATCATTGTAGGCCTACAGAATATAAATAAAGCCACCGACGCAATGTTAAGAAGCCCAAATGACGTGTATAAATTTAAATATAAAGAAATTATTTTGTTTTCACATCCTCTAACCACTCAACACGACTGTCTGTGCAGTAAAACAAAAACGTGTGCATTGTTGATGATCGTCACTCCGATTCAAAATTTGCGCTGTGATGACGTATTGTCGCATTTTGAGTTCTCCAGCATGGCGTCAGTGACTTCACTAAAAACCAGCTAATTGTCAATCCAGTTGTTATAGTAGAGATCAGTGGTAAACTCGTGTACTCACTGCGCCCGACTGTCTGTAAAGAAGGCAACGCCACGACTCGCGCATAATGGGATTGTCTTTTTATGACGATCTGTCAGACTTCCACCGACAGTCAGCAGACGACGTCTCGTCGTCTAGCGTTCACAGGAAGCATAGTTGGATTGTCGTATGACGGTCGTACGATGTCGTACGACGCAGTGAGTGCCCGGCTTAAATAACAAATGAATTACTCATAAATAACAAGAAATTAAGGAATTTTAAGGTTGTTGTGTAGCGCCTTAAATACAATATAAACAACTGGATAAATATAGTGCTTAAATAAGAACAAAATGTTATAATCTATCAAGCATAGCCCTTCAACGAAATGTTCCTCATTAATTCAGTTGTATGAAGAATAGTGTCTCTAGCAGGATCCGAACTTGCAACTTCTTGCTGTCAGGGTGAGTGTCACATCCATTAGACAACGCATACCTATATGATATACGACTCCTTTAATTGTGTTATTTTATCTTATAGACGGGGAAGGAAAATGTACACAATTCTACCCAACTTCTGTCCCTTGGTCCGACGGCCCTTGTGAAAGCAATCAAACAAGAGCCGTCTGTGAGAAAGGTAGGTTCACTCATGCTAAATTTATCATTACTATATGTACACTACAATATTCTTTTTTCAAAAGTGACCAGCACGAGAATGTGTACCAAATTAAAAAATAATTTTTTATATTTACAATAATATGATTATTTGTATTATTATTATCATTAGGCTACTGATGTATTTTTGTTTGTTTGTTCATATTTTTTTTGTTCAAACTACCATTTCTTTTTTTAAAAGACAATAAAATTTATCTTGTATCTTTTAATTTTCCACACATTCTGAGGTTTTTACTACTTAGGATTGTATATTGTTTAGAGATGTTAAGGTGGTGAAACACATGCAAACTTCGGCGTTACAACATAATCCAACAATATTACAGTATCAAAACGTTTTCTTATATAACTGTTATTTTTATTGGTTTTTTTTTATTAACTAGATATTCAGAAATTTGGCTGTCTTGATGGAAGTTGGCATGGTTATAAGGATAATTGTTACCGCCATTATAGCAATCTGTCATTATGGCCCACAGCTGTATCTTTTTGCAGAGGGCTGCGAAAGGCTGACCTGGCCAGCATCCATTCACAAGAGGAGGATAAGTTTATTCAGACTATCATTCAAAAATACGCCGGATATTCGTGGATTGGTTTCAATTCTTGTAAGTAATACAATGGTACTGCTCTAGTGTATGTCAATTTCAAATTGTGCCAAAGTGATTAATTTTAGATTGTACAAGGAAGAAAATAAATGATATTATTTTAATTAACAAGAGATTTATTACCCAATCATAATTAACCTGAGTTAGTGTTGCAAGATGCATTACCCATCATGCTGTCAGAGATTTATGTCAGCTGCACCAATTTCCAACAGTTTTGGTGTTTGTTGCTTTTTGTGCAAACAAAAGCACTTTAAAAATGTTTGATGTTGAGCGCACAAATGTTGGTATCAGTCAACAATACTGCCATTATACTTGTTTTAACATTCTTTTTATACCATGAGCAGTGAATTAAGGAACCACAGACACACGAAATAATTATAATCACCGATTTTAATTTCTATTGCACTTTGATTATTTCTCTTTAGATGACGAAGAACGCTGGAGCGATGGCACTGACGTTGACTACAGTAAAATCATCGATACTCGTGAAGAAGGATGGTGTCTTGTATACAGCCAGGAAGATCACGTTTTCTCTTGGAAAAGGCAGTCGTGCGCATCAGAACATGCGTACGTGTGTAAGGATATGAGAGGTAACAAGTAGTGTGATAAGTCTCGCGTACTGAATTGTTTCTAACGCATTGGCGTGTAAATAGTCGAATTTTTGACTAAAATTTTGGAAGAGTTAACAATCTTGTATAACGCCTCACAACAAATTGGCTCAAATTCTAACAATATGTTTTACTCTTTTCAACAAAAACAGATTTTTCTTTACAGCATTAACGACATTTTTTTTACAGCATTAACCTCTTTCACTCCACAACGTTAACATTTTTATCCACAGTTAGAAGATACTAGGAGTCAAATTTTTGACGCAGGTGACAAAAATGTATAGGTTAACAAGGTTTTATTTCAGCTAATTAATGAATATGTCTACAAGTTCTTTGTCTTTGAGTTCTACGAAATTTGCTGTAGAAGTGTTGGATCAGTCGGGTAAGTAAACGCTCGTATTATTATGTTGTTATTGTTAATATTTACAATAGAATGACAATATTAGCTAAAATTTTATTGGACATTTAACATGGGATGTATTAAAAAGTATTAAGAGTACATGTTTCAAAAATCACAAAATCTGAATCGAATAAACCGTGAAGCTTGTACAATAGTACTATTTTGAACTAAACGGGAAGAAGGTTAAGCGAGAGTCTACGCATGGCGTGCTTTGAGACTCTGGTGTAAAGCACTACATAAATCAAAATACCGTATACATAGATTCCAGGTATCTGATTGGTTAAAAAGCGGGTAATAACTTCAGCTATTACTCTTGTGAGGTAGATTCAATGAGAATTCATAGATTCTCTAGAAGGTGGGGGAGGGGGTGGGGAGAGTGGAAATAATATCACGTAAAATGATATTATTTTTTTGCACTGTTGCGCCTCACTTAACGTCGCTGTGTAAAAGTATGACACGTACGGACGTAAAAGGGATTGCGACCTCTACGGCTAGAGAGATTGGCACTTTGGCCGCCCAGACCAAGTAGGCCTGGCCTAGGGCCTAGGCCTACTTGGTAGGTACTCTTCTTAATTACTTTGTTAGACCTTGTAGAATCTATGTATGAGGTATATAAAACTATATACTACTATAAACTGCTATATAAATTCGTGGAACGGTGAAATCTGCCCTCGGTGATGTGGAGACTAGCTACTATGTTCCTGAGGGCCGAGCTATGGTTTTCACATCACCTCGGGGCAATGGGTTTCACCATTCTCCTCATAAACAGTCAATATTTGTATACTCTTACTGTTATTATAAAAAACAGAATTGTTGTGTGCAAGACGATGACCAATAATGTCGGTAGGAACAAAGATTAGTAGGAATTAAGGGCGCTCAATCAACGACAGTATTAGCATCTTTTCCTGTACATTTGCTTCCATTGGAACTTAATTAATGAGGTAAATTCATTGATATATACTATAAAAATGTAAAAGCTTTTTATAATATTATTCAAAAATATTAATAGTACTGTTATTATCAATACTATTACTATTATTAATTACCAAGTTTGCCATTTCCATTAGCACTGCAAGTTTTTTTTTTTTTTTTTTTTTTTTTGGTGCTTTGCTATAGCTTGGATTTTTGTTGATTATGTTTTATTGAATTTTTAAAATATTAATTCATAGTATCATCTTTTCACTGAATCTTACCTATTTTAATTTTTATCTCAGGCACGAAAATCCAGAATCATTAGACTTCTCTTTACATCAAGTAATCCATATAAACAAGAACAAACAATGAAGATTTCGCATGAAAAAATGTTGTACTCACAAATCTTCATGTTAAGTAACATCTCTGAACATTTTTCAGATTGGCAGATATCTTTGAATAGACCTATTAACTGTATCGACTATCAAGAATTGCTTTGGTTCATAACGAACGAAGATAAATCATCTGTGTCATGAACAAAAATATCACGTGGGTTGTTGCTTGTTTGACATTGGCTGCACATGTCACTGGTTGTCAATCTAAAATCCAATTAAAAGCAAGACTCTTTGCTTTCCATCGGAATTTACTGGATAATGCATACAACTACAGCAATCTGCTTGATAAACCTAGCGCAAACTTGATTATAGTTTATTGCATATTTGGAGAATAATTGATTATCTTTGGCTAAATTTGTTGCCACAGTGGGTCAGAAAATTGATGCAAAGGAATGTCGCATTTTTAGAATTAATACCAAGCAAACCTTTAATGAGTGAATAGTTGGAAAAATTAGAAAAACGTAATTTCGTTAAACAAATACCAGCTTAGCATCTTGGGAAGGTAGTAATTATGTTATGAAATTATGTTACGACCATATTTTCATCATTTTAAAACAAGAAACCCTAAAATCCTCATCGAATTTCCTTACGGAGCAGGATTTTAATAATATTAAAATTATCATAAGACCGTTTAATGCTTAATTAGGGATAATAATAAAATAATAATGTATTTATTTTTCAACAAATATTGGTTTATCCCTTTAAATATATTTTAAACAAATAATTCCGTTAAAATCCATCATGAGAGGCATATAATGGATAGTTTTTAAAATCAATTGAACCATGAAATAGGTAACTTAAATAGATAAAATAAGTACAATTATCTTTTAATGGTACAGATATCTAAATACATACACATTTCTAAATTATTCACCAGCCGTGTGTAATTAGGCCTATCGTAGCAGTATTGTTTGTACGTCTAGATAAGAGCATATTTTCATTTGCAACTAAAATCATAATAATTTATTTAAGTCTATGAGATCAATGTAACTTAATTTTCAAACCAATAAAGATGGGTCATCATTAAATTATTCATAAAGATATCATTATGATTTCTTTTTAAATATATTTTGATACGCTTTAATTTTTTTGTTATTAAAAAAGCAAACAAGAAAATGTTGAAATAATAATGGAATAAAGGGTGTTTTTAATTGTATTTATTATTATTATTAAGATATTCAGAAATTTGGATGTCTTGATGAAAGTTGGCATAGTAATAAGGAGAATTATAATTTTCATTATAGTAAAATCTCATTGTGGCATACACTTTATCATCCTGTCGAGAGTTGCAAAGGCTGACCTATCGTTTAATACTAAATATGAGGTAATTTTTTAATTGGATTAAATTATTATGAGTATACCATGGTAACACTACTCGAGATTATGTCAACTTTAAACCTTTCACGACAGTATCCCAATTTTTATATAGTGAAACAGTCTGTGAAGACAGATATGTACAAGATTATGCATAATTGTCATTTCATTTATCTGTCTCAAACAATTAAAATGTACATAAACTGAAACGGCAAAAAACAATCACAAAAGTACAAATGAAAGTTGGCATGGTAATAAGGAGAATTATAATTTTCATTATAGTAATATCTCATTGCGGCATACAGTTTATCATCCTGTCGAGAGTTGCAAAAGGCTGACCTATCGTTTAATACTAAATATGAGGTAATTTTTTAATTGGAATAAATTATTATGAGTATACCATGGTAGCACTACTCGAGATTATGTCAACTTTAAACCTTTCACGACAGTATCCCAATTTTTATATAGTGAAACAGTTTGTGAAGACAGATATGTACAAGATTATGCATAATTGTCATTTCATTTATTTGTCTCAAACAATTAAAATGTACATAAACTGAAACGGCAAAAAACAATCACAAAAGTACAAAAACAAACAAGAGACAGGACACTCCAAAAGTAAAATCAATCACTGTCGAGTGGAGATCCTTCACGAGAAAAACGCAAATACTTACAATATAAAATTCTTGAAAAAGATAACAAATCGAAAGATAAATATTGAAATATAGAAGTATTGTATAATTATTATATCATATTATTATTCTTATTACTCTTGATATTAATATTATTATTATTTTTCATAAATTATAATTATGCTTAATATTATTCTTATTTATAATATAATAATAATAATAACAATTATTATTATTATTATTATTATTATTATTATTATTATTATATTATTATTGTTATAGTGTATAGTGTTTTTGAGAATTAAAGGATGCGTTACTACATAACATTTTCTTTGATAGTAGTAATATGAACACTTACGTTACTTCTGACGTTATTATTATTATTATTATTATTATTATTATTATTATTGTTATAGTGTATAGTTTTTTTGAGAATTGAAGGATGCGTTACTACATAACATTTTTTTTGATAGTAGTAATATGAACACTTACGTTACTTCTGACGTTATTATTATTATTATTATTATTATTATTATTATTATTATTATTATTATTATTATTATTATTATTGTTATAGTGTATAGTGTTTTTGAGAATTAAAGGATGCGTTACTACATAACATTTTCTTTGATAGTAGTAATATGAACACTTACGTGGCTTCTGACACCCAAGCAATAACGGAATTTGTCATTTCTTTTTGTATTGGCTAGATGATTAAATTTCCTTTTGGTTTAATGGTTTTAATAGAATTTATGGAAATGCAAACGAAATACAATAATAAATGACTTTAGTTAAGTTTTTAGTTTACACAGGGAACAGTTCCCTGGTTCACATAAATCTTCTTTATAGATCTGATAGATGCACGGATAGTTGATTGCTACCCATATGAATGGTGTACATTATGTCAATAAAATAATGTAATATTAGCCAAAAAAACACAGTTTTAATTCTTAACCACTTCATTTTGCCTATACATTTTGTCAATAAAAAGACATGATATTTTGAATGTTTTAACAATTTTGTTATATTATTACAAAAACACATCTTACTAGATAATAATTTTTTATATTTTGGCTCATAAATTTCTATTATTTTTGTATTTCGAGGTGGTAATTTTAATATACCTATTCAGTATGGTAATGAAATAAGATCTCGTCTATAACAAATTACTTGATAGGACGGTCAACATTTTCTCTGACTGGCTATGCCCTTTTAGTTGGCTCAATAATGAAAGTTTACAGGATGTGTTCTCTGCTAAACAACATTCTGCATTAACTTTATAACCGATTTAATTTTATTATGTGTAGGGCATGTTATGGATACCAGGTAAATTGAAATAATTTTTATGTAGACGTAGTGTGGAAATAATGTTAATTGTATATTGCTACTCTTAAAATCCATTAAGTACCACTTATAAAAGGCTGGAAAACCGGCGGAGCTTCAGGACCCTCTAAGGTAATAGGCAGTTTTCGCTGCACGACGTTAACCTTAACGTTAAAGGATGATGTCATAATGTATTCATCTTGCGTTGCGGAGTACGTTATTTTCAGGATTTTACGTGCTCGAAAGACGTTAGTTACGGGTTTGCGCATGCGTATTTCGATTTAAGTTAAGGTTACGTCGTGCGGCGAAAACTACCTACCATTAGTGAACTTTCGATTACGTTACGGAGAACGCAATGACGTCACTAAAAGTCATCTGCGCATGCGAGAACGTAGGACGTTCTGTAAGACGGTCACGCATTAGTGTTTCCGTTCTAGCGTCACGTCATCGTGCAAATCGAAAGCTCCACATTTACTAGAGTGTAACAACGCACCGTAAAACATGTTCAGACCCTGATATCCTCTTGAGATCTTGCACTTCAACTTTCCTATCTCAGGCCGTACTTTTCGCTTTCTAAAGCCATTCAAATTTTAAAACTCCATCAAGCTCGATTCTGCCTACTTTTCTTCGTGTGATATTAAAAACATGTTAACTAGGATATAGAGATTTAGATCATGGCCTGTTTTCAAAGTCTTTCCCAGCTTCTCACAATGTGTTCTGATTAATTACCCACTGTATCCAATATGCTTTTTAAAAAGTAACCATTCTGTAATCGTCATCAATAATTATTAATTGTGCCAGTGGCTGCACTGGTGTCCACCTCTTTATGAGCACTTAACTATATTTATTGCCCTATGTCTGGTTATATTCTATCAACTAGCATTTTCAGTAAAAATAATGTTATAGCACACCATCCTGCTTTTTGTTGAGTTGTCTCTGGGTTGTTGACGTGTTCTAGCACCGCCCAAGTCCAAACCAGTGATCATTCTTTGTTTCTGCCACTTGTACTTCGGGATTCTATTCCTAATTCCTAAAAAAAAACATAACAACATAATGAGTTGCTTTAATTTACACAATTGCGTAATTACTGTAAAAAAGGACCCTACTATAGTAAATATCAATACTGTGTATTTTAGGTAAACAAATATTGATTGATTCAATATTTTGGTTAGTAGTCATAGAAATCTATTAAGATCATTGCAGACAATCTCATTATAATGGATATAAAGTATTTATCAAGCAATTGTAAACAACAGTGACGTCAGAATGGATTTGTGGCTCTTGACAAAAACAATAAATTCAAACGTACCACATGTTCCTAATTAAGCCGACGATATGAATTTTAATGCGGATTGTATGGTAATAAATTGAATGTGTTAAAAGCACCAACTAAAATTAAACTGAAATTAAAAACAGAGCAATACTGAGTATTCAGGTGACGCAAAGAAAAAAAGTAAATGGTACTTTAGTGAAGGAATTGAATTTGATCTATGTTCCATTTAATAACCTTTCTATTATTTTTTTTTTATTTAGGCCTATGTTTCATTTAATAACCTTTCTATTATTTTCAATAAACAATTGAAAACTAATTTCATATTTTAGCACTGACGAATTGTCTTTAACAAGGAGAACGACATGTCAACTTAAGAAATTGGTCTTTATATAAAAAAAATACCCTAGTGCTGCAGAGCATTTTTTTACCAAATCTCTTGCATTCTGTCCCTTCATAAAAACAAATGTTTTATGCCAATGTACAATAAATTAACTAATTGGGTCTTGATGATGAAATAGAGAATTTTGACCTATGAACAAATTTAAGCCGCAGTAGGCCTAATGTGTCTGAATTGTTCCCAACATTTCAGGAAACTGTGGAAAGGTGATTTCATTGCGGTACATTAATAATAAATCATAAGCCAGAATACAAAAAATCACATACATTCCCAGTAACATATTTTTTATTCTAGACTAATAGTTACCAAAATTCCTTTGCAAAATATCTCTGCTCTTGAAAATCAGTGGCAGTCACTTTAAAATTAAATATGGTGATAGGTTGCATGTAAAAGTAGCACCTAGCCTTTTTAATTCAGTTTCCTATACAATAAACAGACTTGGTTGTCAAGAAGTGTGGATATAACTAACACTATTTTAATTGCGGGCAATATCTATAATTGATGCTGGCTAAATTTGCTTCTATAACAAAATAATGATGACACCTAAAGTCAGCATAAACATATTACAGAAATAAGTAAAAAAATTAATTATGAAAGAAATTTCTAATATAGAAAACAGTACTAATCTTAAGCGAAGTATACATAAACATTATTTGATATAACACAGTTTGTTAAGTGTGACTAAAGATATTTGATTGTGTTTGCTCAGCGTAAGTCTGCATTAATTATACACACAAAGGAGGTATCTTTTATTTATCGTGCTAGCAATAAACATTTTATATACCGGTATTAGTAAAATCCAAACAGAGCATCTAGTACTATATATATATACATATAAGTAATAAATAAATAAACTAAAACGTGCTGAGACCTCCAAATTAAATTATTTATTAAGGATTCATTCTTTATCCTTTCTGAGTAATGTAAATATTTTCAATGAAAATGTAGTAATTCTTGTATTAATCAAATATAACCTAACAATATATGACTACTTTTTTGTGTTACTTATTCTTGTTCGAAATATAGTATTGATACACAAATGTCGATTGTACTACAACGGTAACGTCAACATAATCTGCGCATGCAAGAATGTTGAGTTCTTATTTTCGTCTTTCTAGGAAGCAGTTTCACGAGAGTGTGCTTAGTGCAGAGAACACAGGGCGGTCACTGATAAATATTTTGGAAAACATTTATTAAATAAAATGTTGATTTAATTATAGCGCGTTACAGCACAATGAACTCTTACTGCAGTGTACCATGTACTGCAAGTAAACATAACATTAACTTAAAGCTTGTCTTATTGGGATAAGACATACACAAAACATAGCAAACAATCAGTACTGTTTTTAAGCATATTAAGGCACAAACACAACTTCAGCATTAGTCTAAGTCTGTGTCTCATTGACCTCTTAATTAAGCATTTTAGTGTTTAACTCAAAACAATGTTGTACAAACAAGAATAAAATAAAACATATATTTGACTAATGAACTACCACAATATAAACCCAATGGAAAACGAAATTTCGCTCTAAAGGCCCGATAATCCCATTTTGGACCTATTAGGATCGGGATAGGGGAAACGTATTAATGTTTTTAGTCACTTCTACTATTGCTTTGAATGTGAAAATAATTAAGGACTTAAATAAATACTCTCTTTACTGTCGGTCCGGTGGTAGCCCCAACATTTGCCAACAGGGGGACGAAAAGTATGGGTCCAACCCCATTGGTCGCCTAGACTCTTGGTTGGTTGGAGTTTTTATGACTAAATATTGCCCAAAAAAATGTGCTATAAACCAAAATTTTAGGTATTGGCAATCAAAATAATGTTTTTTTTTTAAATAGGCAAATTAATATTTTTTGTCTGACGACCTCGTTGTGACATCAGACGATAGTGGTCTAGGCCTTTCCAGACGGAAAATCTCCCTCCTCTCATAAACCACCCGTTGGTGCCAAGTGTTTACGTACGGTACTTAAATGTAATGTTTCATGCATGTTTCTGCATCAACATTATTATAATAATTTTATTATGATACAATATTACTGATATGCCTATAATAATAATAATAATAATAATAATAATTATTATTATTATTATTATTATTATTATTATTATTATTATTATTATTATTATTATTATTATTATTATTATTATATTACCACTATACTGAAGTCATTATTATTATCATCACCTATATTCATCACTTTAATCCTATCATCATTATTATAATCCTCCTCCTCATCATCATCATCATGACCATGATCATGATCATCATCATCAATTACCATCCTCATAACCATCATTATAATCCTCATAATCATCATTATAATGCTCATCACGGTGGCGATGATGCTTGATGAAGAGGACAAGGATATTGGTGATGAGAAGGATAAAGATGATAATAATGAGGAGGTGAAGGAAGATAATGAGGTAGATTATAATGATGATGATGAGGAGGATCATCAATATTCATCACCACCATCACATTCATTATTCTCAACATAATTTTTACACTCCTCATCACCATCATCATCATAATCATAGTCATTACCATCATGCTCATTATTATGATTGTCATCATTCTCATCACCGTCATCACCATCATGTACAATAAACTTAAACGTTCCGAAATCTCCAAATTAAATTATTCTATTTATTCTTTATCTTTTCTGAGTAATGCTGATTAATGGTGTCTCATGAATTTTCTAAAAAAAAAAAAAAAAGAATTTATTGTTGTTTTCAATAACTTCATGAAATCAGTTATTGATAAGCATGTGCCAATAAAAACATGGCGTTTCAAGGGAAATGTGCCACAGTGGCTCCGAGATAAAGATGACATTATTATCACTCATCCACGAACGTGACAGGGTAAAACGTCAAGCAGAGCGAATTATTTTATTATTATACCATTACAGGCGTGGATCATCCAGCAGGGGGGGGGGGGATGAGGACCTGTGCTCCCCACTACCGTCGGTCAAGCCGAAAAATAAAAAGAGGGAAAAGAGAGGAAACGGGGGAAAAGGGAGTGCACCCATGATTTCAGTGGCATCCAGCAGTGGGCAAAAGGAGAGCTCGATTTTTCACCACTTAGTTACACCAACCATGGTGGGGTGGAAGTGGGCGTGACAGTATGGATTTAATATTGTTCCCCCTCCCCCCGTCAGAAATCTCTGGATCTGCCCCTGCATTAGAATTAGATCAAGCTCTGAATTGACCCATGTTTTTATATTATTCAGCATTCATTTTCTTTTGCTTTTTGTGGTCTTTCAACTTAGTTTGTTCTCGAGCAGCTTCAGGGTTTGAACATAGGTACGTCACTAGACTTGCTCTGTAATCCATTTCGGTTGTGTAAATTGGCTGCCCCTTACTGCATCCTATCTGACACACATTTATAACATTTCACTTACATCCGGTAATTTCCCACAAGATCTTAACATTTTCAAGGTTGTATCAATTCATGAAGGTGGTCATAAATGCCTGCTTGACAACTATCGCCCTAAAAGTGCTGTCTATCTTAACAACTCTCGCCCTATATCAGTGCTGTCTATTCTGCCTAAAATTATTGCCCACAGTCAACATTATGCTACGTCCAATAACATTCTTGCACCATCCCAATCTGGGAACATCACTTAACTTTAACTGCCCTCACTAACACAATAATAAATAGTTTGATGGCATGAATAGGGACTGCCTTACTGGTTGTCATTGAAAAGAAAAGCGTTTGACACTGTCAAACACCAAATCTTGATCAAGAAGCTCGCCCGGTAGCAATTTTTTTTAAATCCTGGACGTTTGAGGCAGTGACGATTGGTGGCACATGACCGGTATTAGTAAAATTCAAACTGAGCATCTAGTATATAAGTAATAAATATATAAACGCTGGTACATTAAAACTAAAACGTGCTGAAACCTCCAAATTAAATTATTTATTAACGATTCATTATTTATCCTTTCTGAGTAATGTTGATATTTTCAATGAAAATGTATTAATTCTTGTACCAATCAAATATAACCCAACAATATATGACTACTGTTGTTTGTGTTACTTATTCTTGTTAGAAATATAGTATTGATACACAAACCCCGATTGTATTACAACGGAAATGACGTCAAATAAAATAATCTGCGCATGCCGGAATGTTGAGTTCTTATTTTCGTCTAAATTCTAGGACGCAGTTTTGGCCAGAATGTACTTAGTATAGAGAACACATAAAGAACGGATAAATGTTTTGGAAAATATTTATTAATTAAATTTAGATTTAATTGTAGTTTCTTATAGCGCGTTACAGCACAATGAACTCTTACTGCAGTGTACCATGTACTGTAACTAACCATAACATTTATTTTATTTATATGATGTCTTTTTTTTATTATTGAATTTGACTTTGTTGTTTTGATTATGTATTATTCTGTAATTTAAGTATTCTCATTTAGGGACCACAGTGGAAATAAGTTGCTTTTTTGTACTTTTCTGTGTTTTTATCCTTGAATGTATTTTACTTATAATTACTTCAGAATGAATAAATAACATTAAAACTTGTTATTGGGCAAGGACATACCCAAACATTACAATCAATCAGTACTGTTTTTAAGTATATTATTATATCTTAATTAAGCATTTCAGTTTGTTTTATTGTTTTAGTGGGTTTTTTTTTTCAGTGTTCAACTGAAATAGAGAATATATAGCGGCACCAATTATTAATATTTTTCCGAGCAATACGATGCGACATGATTAACACTTACTTAACACTAACACTTTATGGAATAATATTAATCAAAGGAAGAGGTGCAACAAAATGCAAGCATGCATGGTAATAATAGACCATATAGAAGTTTCGTGATACAGTTTTTCCTTTGTAAATTTTATTTAGATCTTTAGAACATTTTTTTTAGATATTTGAACACACACACACACACACACCCACACACACACACCAACCCCCCCCCCCCACCAACACACACAAACATGCACGATTAAAAACATATATCTCCTAGCAGAGATAATAATTATAATGAAGATGATAATATATTATTTATTTATAGCAATAATGATTGTGCAAACTCCCCTGCCCTGATATTTGCTGGTCCTTGTCAGTTTAATTAGAATGGAGTTGCATTATTTATGTACAAATTAACAGCACATAGCACAATTCTAGCCTAAAAACCCCTATTTTAGACTAATTAGGATGGGGGTAGGGGAAATAAATGTATGTTTTTAGTAACTTTTACATAAGCTATGAACATACAATGTAACAAGAACTTGGCTAAACAGTAAGTCTTTACTCTCGCCTATATATCGCATTTTCTTACAGTATTATTATTATTATTGTTATTATTTTAAAATTTTTGTTTAATAATAAAATAATATTAGTGTTGTTATTATTATTATTATTATTATTAATATTATTATTATTATTATTATTATTATTATTATTATTAATTCATTATTATATTACCACTATACTGAAATCATTATTATTGTCATCATCCATTTTCATCCCTATCATTATTATCCTCATCCTCATCATCATCATTATTATAATCCTCCTCACCATTGTTTTTCTTTTGCCAAGCCTTTTATTTCCATAATCACATAATTTATAAATGAAACATAATCACATACGGTAAGTTATACTGTACATAAAGCACTAGTAACATACTATATATAGAAAACATCACTGCATAACACAATTTTACTGTACTTATAAAAGGCCTCTTTTATATAGAATCATAATTTAAAAAGAAAATAAACAATAAGTAAAAAAAAAAATTACAAAGTGCAATTAAATAAGACACACAGCAATACAACATCATCCCCATTCCACATCACTAAAAATTATATATATATATATATATATGTATATATATATATATATATATATATATATTAATCATTAACCATTAACTTTACGTTCATGATCATTTAAGTTACTGTAAATAATAAATTGGTTTGAAACAAATACAGTATTGGGCGTTATCCAAAGACACACCACATACCTACATTTGTATGTACAATATACCCAAATGCCAATGCAAATACAGTAGATAATTTTATCTCCTCATCATCATTATCATCATCATCAATTACCACCCTCATAATCATCATTATAATCCTCATAAATATCATTATAATCTTCATGTTAATGATACTTGATGAAGAGTATGAGGATGTTTGTGATGAGAAGGACGAAGATGATAAAGATGAGGAGGTGACGAAAGATAATGAGGCAGATTATAATGAGGATGATGAGGAGGGGGATCATGGTGATAATAATGATCATCAATCATCATTATTCATCACCATCATCCTCATTCTCCTCATAATAATTTTTACCCTCATCGTCATCATCATAATCTTCATCATTACTATCATCATCATTATTATTGTCATCATCATCAACGTCATCATCATAACCACCATTGCCATTTATCCCCAACATCCTAATCCTTATCATTTATCAATCATTATTATCATCATAATTATCCTCCTCATCATCATTCATCATCATCATCATCATCATAATCATCATCATCATCATCATCATCCGTCATCATTCTCATGATGAGGACAATGACGATGAGGAAGATAATGATGAGGAAGAAAATGATGGATGGGATGAGGCGAGAACGGAGATAAGAAAAAGGATGAGGAGAATGATTCACAATATTATATTCAGTCATCGTCATCATGATTATCATTTTCACCATCGTCCTCATCATATATATATCATTCATCACCAATCATCATCATCATTCTCATTATAATCTACCTCGATTGTTTTCTTCTCATCATCATCCTTATCATCTTTATCTTCATACCCCGTCATCAACATCCTTATCTTTTTCATCAGCATCTTCATCATGACTTTTTTTAAATTAAACAGTATTATCAATAAAAAAAAATAATTCATAATAAGAAAAACCAGTTAAAAAAAAGGAATAAAACAAGAGAAATTGCACTGTCAGACTGATCAAAATGTATTTATTCATGTATTTGTTTGTTAATTTATTTATTGATTCATTCATTCATTCAATGAAAAAAAAGAATAATAATAACACTAATATAAATTTAATAATAAACTATAATTTTGAAATAACAAGTATTAGATTAATGATAATACTATATATGTGTATATTTTTATTGGGCTTGATTGTGGTAATCTTAGGAGTTTGGTGTGATGACGTCAAAACTCCAAAACGACAGCATTGATGGCACCAACAGGTTAGTCAGAGGGGGTGGGAAGTGGAATTCACGTCGGACACGCCTGGACCCTTGTATCATGATGCCACGACAAAGTAGTCAGACCAAGTATATCAATTTGCCAATCAACGTTATTTTGATTGTTAATCCCTAATATTTTGATTTAAAAGCACACTTTTGGGCTAAGCTATAACAAACTATCCCCAAACCGAGAGTCTATTCGAACCTGAGTTCGGACCCACCCTGTCAGGCCCTCTGACGGGAAATTTCTGGGGCCACCATTGAACGACTGCACAGGGTAGCACAGGGTAAGTAATTAACTTAGTGCTTACAAATTTT
Source organism: Anneissia japonica (assembly GCF_011630105.1). Classification (NCBI taxonomy): domain Eukaryota; kingdom Metazoa; phylum Echinodermata; class Crinoidea; order Comatulida; family Comatulidae; genus Anneissia; species Anneissia japonica. The sequence continues at coordinate 41,149 of NW_022708762.1, read as the reverse complement.
TACATTTATGATAAAAAAAAAGAAGTGAATATAACATGATTATCTGGTCATGATTAGTTTGAAGCAAAATTTCACTATTTCGTTTTCCATGGGCTTAAATTGTAGTAGTTCATTAAGGAATATTTTTAAAGAATTTTTATAAGTTCTTGTTTTTTTTAAATATTACATAAAAATAATTGAGCTCGATTGCACTACAACGGTAACATTAAATAGTAATGACGTCACATAGAATAATCTGCGTACGTGAGGATGCTGAGTTCTTGTTTCGTATAAATTAAAGATGCAGTTTACCTGAATGCACGTAGAGTAGTGCAGAGAATTCGGGGCGGTCACAGATGAATATTTTAGAAAAAAAAAACCAAAAACATGAAAATTGGATTTAGTACTTTGTTATAGGGCGTTACAGCAGCTTTGCAATCATTTAGGCACAACGAGCTGTCTGCAGTGTAAATAACTAAACACAAAAATAGCCTTAAGCACGAACCTAGCAAGTCTGTTTTAAGCATTATTAAGACAAAAAACAAATTGCAGGATTTCCTAAAATTTTCCCATGTCGTTTAGTTGGTAGCTGGTCGACCTTAGTTACAATTTTGTTAGAGGGTTAGAAAACTGTTCTGAAAGTTTGTACTGTACAAACTTTAACTTGAATTGCCTCATAATTATACTTTATTAATGCACTTTTTATCATCCGTGACGTGTATGTACCATTGTTATGTCTTCTGCCCACAACGTTGTTGTTGATTTAATTAATTTACTCGTACGTGAATTAACTCCGTCCTGTATATTAAAATATTCTTATCGAAATGTTATGGCCGTAACTAGGCGTCTTACACATTTATGTGACAATATCGTATGTATTATGTCAATTTATATGTCTGCACTCAATTGGCAGGTGTTTAGATTCCCAACAGCGAATCTAATAAAAGTCAGTGTCATCTTTCTACAAAGCAGTTTGTTAACGGATTTACGAAGATGTGTATATCATTCTCATAAGATGAAACTAAACAAGGTAAGACCTGTTTGATGTATTTTTTTCTGAAGTGCTCTACGTCATTCTGGAAATAGGTTCACTTGGTCATTCAATCAGTACGACTTCTGACCTAGTTTCAATATTCTTTGCGGTAAAAAAATGTTTAAATCTTCCCTTGGAGGCATTTGCAATATCTTTGTAGGACATCCATCTAATGTTGAAAGTTTCTAGTGCAGAAATGTTGAAACAAGGTCTTCGCCATCACTTTCTTATTACTTTCACGGCAGGCTGATGCACGTATGATCGATGCCCTGCAAGTCCGCATAATGCCAAGGAGTACTATACCTTTAAACAGGGGGTAAATTTAATTAAGTATGTTCAACGTTTTAATTCATTCATTTATTTTTGTAATTTTCTGTTCCTTGCCATATGCCCCCTAAGCTTGATTTAACTCTTTCCTTTGATAAGCATGAGCCCGAGGAATTTGTTTATCTTTTATTTTTATTACATTTTATTGAAAATTGTGTTTTGTACAGTTTGCCTTATTGACTAAAAGTGGTTAAAATAATAACAAAAATACACAAATACAGAATTCAACTATTTACCAAGGCATAGGCCTGCTATTGCTTTTCAGTCAATACCCTAACATAAACACTAGCCTAGTATAGATGATTTTATTTAAATGGTTTTGCAAAGATTCATTATGCAAACAGAAATTAGAAAAACGATGGTTTTAAGTAGTGGAATACACTGGTGTTAAATTTAATATACAACATAAGGTATTAATCAAATTTAAACGACGAATTAATACACTCCTTACTTATGTTTGATCATCCACTCCTGCCACTAAACGATAGAGTTGCTTTTTTGGATTAATATGATATTTTCTTTCTTTTTTCTTTAAACAACTAAAACACAAAGTTAATTAAAAAAAATATAGGACATTTCAGTATAAATTTAAAGCTAAGACTTTTATATTAGATTTAGAAGTTTACTCTCTGATTGTGTTATGATTTGTTCTATGTTTGAATATTGAATTCAACTTATAGGCCTAGTATTTTCTCTCATGACCAAAAACACGTCCACTCCCTAAGCCTCATAATAAAAGCATCATGTATAATATGTTTACTTGGAATCCAAATAGGAAACCTTGTCTAACACGTTAAAGATGATTAAGAAATAAAATCTTTAGGACATTGAATCATAATGCGTATCTTGAAAACCGGTAGTAGATTCTTGATTCCTACTTTAGAAATAGATTTGTACAGCCTTTTACAGTATTTAAACTCTTTTAAGCAAAAGTTTACAAATAGAAAATAAACTTTGGCTTGCACAGCCTACCATTATACATCACAAATAAATGCCCAATATGTCTAAATAACAAAAGGAAGAATTATTGAAACAACGTCACTGCTTCGATTACGGGCACTTCGAACACTCAAAGACATAGCTATAGCAAATTTAACTTGGGTTTAGCGTTATTTACTCTATCTTGAATTGACAGTTTCACTGAAAGCCTACAAGATACATCTCAAAGATATGCTCATTAAAATAACAGGTATAAATAATGGATGAAAGGAATCTACAGAAAGATGCATCAATGCTTCCTTGTCCAGCACTTCCAAAAAAATTTGAAGTGCTGGACAAGGGTACCGGTAAGAGAGTTTGCTGGCATTTACCTTGTTACAGAAAGCGTATAGATGCATCTCAAAGAAATTATAATATATAAAAAGCAAAGACCACGTGTAAGGTATTGTTGTAACTCTGTCTTCAATGTCATAATTAATTTTAATTGAATTAATTAACAAAAAGAAATGAAAAGCAGTCCATGTACAATATTTACAACCTGTTTTATTTCACAGCTCATCAAAATTTCAAAGGTCAATCTATCTGTAACTGTTAACTGCTCTCTCCTAACAGCCCATCTAATCTAAATTACATTTAAGGCCTACCTAAACTCCTCCCTCTAATTGTAAGGTCAATATCCTCTTAATTACATGATTTCTTAAACTACAGTAACATTTAAAGATGTATGCGTTATTTCAACCTATCCCACACCACAGGAACATACTTATTAATTCAAGAACTGTGGGACTTCGCCAAACAGTTCCATTCAGTCTGACAATACAATTAATTAACTTTAAGATTCACATGCTTTAACTATTACAGGCATATACGAATTACTGTTTTGTGTCTTACAGTGCCATTTCCGGCCATTCAGTGCTACCATAATCATACATTTCTTCTCCCACTATGTTTGAGGCTAAGGTGATGTAGACCTTCCATTTGTGATAGTCCCCTTCCTCGACCCCCATTATTTTTTTGAATTTCTGAATCCGTCACTGGCAATACTAAAAATTGGGCCGCTCGCAGCACGAAGCCGGGTAAGCGCACGCCTGGCACATTAATCTAGGTTTAGGAGTGTGACATGTCGTGACACAAGAAGTCTCGCCCGAAGCATTTTTCCAACAACTGATATGAACTTTATAAATGTATACATACCTGCCCATTATACCCACACACACAGCTATACACATACAAAAGTTTTTATAAACAATTTGGTTTATTTTTTTTTTATTAATCACAGATCATTGCTTCAACACTGTTACTTTGGCAGCAAGTTTTGGGTAAGCCTGTTTTTATTGATATTTTAGACAATATTATGTGATGCAATAGACTATAATAATATGCTTCAATTCTGAGTAGGTTGATAAGGTGAATAAATAATAAATAGTGTTAGACTTTGATATTCATTACAAAGATAATTTTCAGAGCTACAGAATATTATTATTATAAAGTAGGCCTATATGCTTTTTACATGTACAATGCAAGGTGAAATATCTGTTACTCTGTTTATACTTGTCCAGTTCCTAAGTCTACAATAATTAATGGGTTGTTACACCAGTGAATACAAATTTGCCTTTTTGCATGGTGATAGGGCATGACGTGGGAAGACTAAAACCAAGTAGTATCTGATTTGTCCTCTGTGACCTCAATGTTAATTTTTTTTTTATTGAAAAAAAAATGAAATTGTCATATCTCTGTAACATTTTGGTCTATTGAAGTAAACACATATATTTATATTTACTCTAATACAACTTTTTGCATGTAACCTAATGCTTATAATATTTTTTTAAATTAAAACCATGTGTTTAGGCAAAAATATCAAATAACTATATCCCTGCAACGCCTAGGTCTACAGAAATTATTTTTGAGTGAAATTGGTCAGAAGATATACACTTATATTTGCTCTAATACAACTTTTTCCATGAAAACTAATAATTACTGAGAAATTCTTTAAAATAGAGGTATAAACCACAGTTTCTAGAAAAAGAAACATCCATTTTTAGGCGTTGACATATGTATATTTGGATTTTACATTAGTGACCTTTGGCAGAGTGGTAGAATACATTTGTAGGGGTATAAAATCCAAGTTACTGGAAATAATATGATTTGATCTCTGTGACATTTGGGTATTTTATTGAAAAAAGATGAAATTGTTATAGCTATGTAATACTTTTGTCTACTGAAATGATGTTTGCGTCAAAGCGGCTCTAATACAAGTTTTTCCATGAAAACTAATGCTTACTTAGAATTTCTTCAAAATTATTGTTTTTGGGAAATAATATTAATATTCCATATTTCTGAAAAATAAGTCAATTATTAGGCATTGACATGGTTTATTGAGATGTTACATTAGTGACCTTTGTGATAGTGGTAGAACACATTTGCATACTTTTGCCACAGTCCTTGGTGATAAAGCTTTAGCAGATTTAACTGTTATTAATTGGCTGTTAATTGGTTATTTTAAACAACTACAGTAGTTCGTAAGTAGTTCTGAAAAGAACTGTTGTAGTTGTGAAAGTCTCGACGTTTCGATTGAGTTACTTCAATCGTCTTCAGGAGAATAATATCTGGTATTATTCTCCTGAAGACGATGGAATATTAGATATTATTCTCCTGAAGACGATTGAAGCAACTCAATCGAAACATCGAGACTTTCTTAACTACAACAGTTCTTTTCCGAACTACTTACGTGGTGTACCGCAATTTTCAATATATATTATTACTTCGCCATGCAAACCTTTAAATAATACAGCAGTTCGGTTGTGGAATACGTAGCTGAACATCCCTGGATTCTAATTGTTGGTTTAGGAGTTGTAATATATAATTATAAAAGCGGTGGAGGAGGTAATAAGAACAAAAGTAAATAATATGACACGTCCTACGACTAATGATGTTTTATTGTCTTCATGTGGAGATGTACTGACGTCGTACCCCGAGGTGTTACCTCTTGAATTCACCCCAATTTAAATCCTCTGAAGCCTAATTAACATTTTTAGTTCCATATTACTAGGACACATATTATATAATCCATAACCTAAAACATAATTAATTTTCTGTCTAACAAACTTCAAAACGTCGTGATATCTCTGAATGCTTGAGAGTAAAACAACTAAGGAAGATATCACATCTTCAAGTATTGTTTCTGTATATCAAGGCCTGTACATGGAGAGAGTAATGATGCTTTTGTAGATCCTTGACTTTCAAGGAGTGCCCATACATATTCTTATAGAATAATTGAAGCTACCTACATTGGGGTTTGTTAATCTTTCTGAATTATCTAATATTAATACCAAGGGTTACTGTTCCCTGATCAATACCATATATGTAGTTTTTACAGGGAGCAGTGAAATTACATTTTTGATCTTGAGTAAAAGTTTTTATATGAACTTTAGCTTTCTATTGTGGTTTGAAAGTCCAATTACCATCATCGTATGAATGAGATGAGGGTAGTTTTTACCACTTATCTTTCTTACTTTCAGTATTTGCAGTATGATACCAAAGAAAACATAGTTTGTGATTTCCGTTACTGACATTTTTTCCACTCAGTGTCTTGTTAGACTCCGAATTCATTAAAAATACGTTCATATTCTGTGAGATTAATATCATTATACTCTGCCAAGTATTGGGATGATGGAATTGGACAACCCATTTCTGTTAATGTTATTCGTGTTTGGTAGTAAACATGAAATCTAAAGACTGATTTACAAATTCGGGAGGTTAACATCATGTGATTATTAAAACTCACACCACATCTATCTGTTGCACACCACAAAGCAAAGTTAACTTGGCTTTGCCAAAATGCCATGGGTTAATTTTCCGCCTCATCCACATCATAATCAGATTATATATTAGTTATTCTATATCTTTTAATATATTATTTGGGAAAACAACATCAAATGATTTTTGTGCTGACACAGCAATGCATTGAATAATTAGAAAGATTAGTAATTTTGCCTGGAGAATATTTAATATAATAGCAATTTTCTTGAATCTTCTGATTTGCTTGGTTGAGTACCAGTTATTATAGAGGAAGAAGCTGTAGTAAAAAAAACACATTCTATAATTCAGAATATAAACCACTAAATAATGGTAAAATAAATGAACTTACTTTTAGAGTAGACGATGAAAAGGGTGGAAGTGTGGATAACAATGGAGAAGGTTTTACTGTTATTTGCGAAATAATTTAATTAACGAAATCACATTTCGATGAAAAGATTTTTATTTATTAATGGATATAATAATTATGTTACCAAATGACAAGAAAGATGGAATAGCTGTCTCGGAAAGCCGGTCTAATGGACTTGATTCAGATATAACGGAAAATTTAGCAGCGAGCTCGGACCCGTCCGGTTTTAGGTTATAAAAGGTGTGCGAAATACAGAAACAACTTAAACATGAATAAAGATATTAGACAAAATTTGTATAAGAACTATAAACGCGCTATTGAATGTTGTAGATAATTTTGATATTGCATTTAAGAATGTTTCTATTGGTGCTGTTTCTGCTGTAGGATACGCATCAAATGGAGTTGGGGTTTTTTGTATCTATTGGGTTGGGTTGTGTTTCTGCGGTGTGCTATGTAATGAATTACGTAGGTAAATACAGCTATCGGAAATTTTGAAGAAAATTAGAACCCATGGTGATTAAAATTATTGCAGATTATAAATTGAATTATATTAGTAGTTTTATATCAGGAGCTCTTACATATAACACAATATCAGACAACAGTTTAATTTGGATTTAGATTAGTATAAAAAATATACGGAGTTGAAAGAAAAAAAAATAGATTTATACGGAAGTTTAAAGTGAACTTCCGTGTTTCCGAGTTTCCAAGATAATTATCTTGGAAACATAGAATAAATACTCATTAAGACGTCTTTCCGAGATAATTTATCTAGGAAAAGACGGATTTCTAAGATAATTTGTCTTGGAAAGACGGAATTCCAAGATAATTTATTTTGGAAAGAGGTTTTTCCAAGATAATTTATCTTGGAATTCCGTCTTTCCAAGATAATTTATCTTGGAATTCCATCTTTCCAGGATAATATATCTTGGAAAGACGGAATTCCAAAATAAAGTATCTTGGAAAGACGGATAAATAATCTTTAGATCTCGTATTTCGACTATGCTAAACACTATTTTTATAGTGATATAAAACGTTAGTCAATGCTGTTTAATGCATTATACAATAAAGTCCGATTTGATATTTGTTAATATTGAAAATTTTTAATAGTTCATGTTTATGAAAGTATTGAGTAATCGAAACATTTTACTTTGAGCAAGATATAGCACGCAGTGCTTTTTTCTGTAATATAAATAGTTCGTTCAATAAACCAGGATACTACACCATATAATATTACAGTAACTCAATATAAGTTCAATAAGCGACTTATATAAGACTATGTTCAATTAAATGCATACATTTAATATAAAATGTCTGACTTTATAAAGTATGCCCACATATTTGGACATTTTCTTTGTGGTAATATTTATATGTTGTTTAAAAGTTCATTATATCTAAACTAATCTGTAACATACAGTAGTTTAGTATTTAATAATTGTACCAGTTTATCCGGATTTTTGTGAGATGCAAATATGGTAGTAGGCCTATTATTCGCAAACAAGATGAATGAAAGAATATTTGAAGGATTGAAAACATCATTGATGTACAGTATAAAAAGGTTGGCGGGCAAACCAGCGAAGCTTAACAGCCCCGACTGTTCGGGTGTTTCTGCTCAATTTTTACAAGACAAGAAGAGACTAAAATCAAAAATATTTTCCGAAACGTTGCCCAATGAAGAAATTAGATTTTAGAATGAGGATGAGTGTTGAATATGCAATCAACCCTTCGTTACAACTCACGTGTTCGAGTTGTATTCAATCAGATTCAAGTAAAGTCTAGAGAAAAATATTGTTTTACTTGTGACAGACTCGCTAAACTACGGAACCACCTAAGTGCCATTCGACTTGACGACTTGTCAAGATAATTGATGTTGTCAAGTCGACATAATATACACCTGTCTCTTATACACATCTAGATGTGTATAAGAGACAGCCTATCAACCCTCCATCTCAAGACTTCTAGATACGCCACTGTGAGTATGTGGCCCTGTAATAAGTTTTTACAGATACCGGTACAGGTTCTAGATGACAGATCCCCGTAAAAGAGTTTTACACAACAAATTTCTTGCAATATACATCTTATTAAGGCAATTCTGGTGGCCGTTTTTGCAGTGTGGCGGCCATCTTGGATATGAAGTCAACATCTAGGTGGCCTTAAAGTTAATTTCAAATTAATTTAGGATTAACAAATTCACTGGAAAACGTTTACAGGAACAAATAATAGGCAGAATTTACCGAATTAAGTTAATTCTGGCGGCCATTTTGCATTTTGGCGTGGCACTCAATTGACTGTGAAAGGTTTGTGCCCCAGATGACAAATCCACTTATAAAACATCTACATTTTAAACCAAGCTTCAAATCTGGAATTATTGTGTTTTTTGCCGCAATTTTGAATTTTGGCGGCCATTTTGGAGTTGAAGCCAATTTCTGGGTGGCCATTGATTGATCTTGAATGGTTTATGTACCAGGTGACAAATCAACTGAAAAAAAACATTGACGTAACCGAATATATGCTACATTTTTTCTAATAATTGTGATTTTTGGCAGCAATTTTAAATTTTGGCGGCCATCTTGGATTTGAATCCAAGAATTCTTGGTGGCCCTTGATTGATCTTTAAAGGCTTAGGTCTGAGGTGACAATTCCATTTCAAAAAAGTTGACAACACCACATAAATATGTTGTATATCTTTAATAATAGTAAATTTGGCGGCCATTTTAGATTTTGGCGGCCATCTTGGATTTGAGGCAAAAACTTGGGTGGCTCCCAAGCTTATTTCAAATAGTATGGGGTCAGGACGATAAAACCGCTGAGAAAACCTTGACCGGAAAAAATGGTAGTTTATCCTTGGCTGGGACCTGTCTAATACATAACAGTTCCGAGAAGTGGAAGGGGAATGGCTCTGGATGGGTTATTGAATACAGATACAGAGAACAGTTAATAAATATGTGCCTATTAGAGGAGGGGTTGTTTAGATTTACCTGCTGAGCTTAAGAAACTCAGATAGACCTGAAAAACATAAACTGAACTGTAAAGTCTTTGGTTGAGAGAATTCATTATATCCATTATATTAGTGGGGAGTGGAAGCCCACATTATCGGAGGATGACAAAGTAATAGGCCTCTTACTATATGAAAAACATAGCATGTGAATTACGACCATATCACAATTGCTACACAATGAAAATATGCATCATGATACAAAGCATATCTGCTTAAGATTTTTACACATTTTAATCGAGAAGATTTACTAAAAAACACTTCAGATTTTAGAGGTATTAAATGTTAAACATGAACACTTGTTATGCCCGAAGAAGGTAAGAACACATTGAAATTCAAACATCACCACAATATTATGCCAACTCCTTATGTTATCTATGTAGATTTTGAGTCGATATTAAAACCTATAGCTCAGAGCGAAGCGAAAGCCGTCGCGAGAAGAAAAAAAAAAAAAAAAAAAAAAAAAACTCACAAGAAAAATGAACACAGCACTTGTAGTTATTCATTTTATATAGTTGTAAGGCATGATGGTAAAATTGAACTCGGAACTAACAGTTGGCGGGCAAACCAGCGAAGCTTAACAGCCCCGACTGTTCGGGTGTTTCTGCTCAATTTTTACAAGACAAGAAGAGACTAAAATCAAAAATATTTTCCGAAACGTTGCCCAATGAAGAAATTAGATTTTAGAATGAGGATGAGTGTTGAATATGCAATCAACCCTTCGTTACAACTCACGTGTTCGAGTTGTATTCAATCAGATTCAAGTAAAGTCTAGAGAAAAATATTGTTTTACTTGTGACAGACTCGCTAAACTACGGAACCACCTAAGTGCCATTCGACTTGACGACTTGTCAAGATAATTGATGTTGTCAAGTCGACATAATATACACATCATATCGACATGTCCAGATCAACTATCTTGCCAAGACGACATACTAAAAATTTATGTTGTCATGGCAGGATAGGTTATCTTGACAACATTATAAAAACTGTGTGTTGTCATGACGAGATAGATTATCTTGACAAGTCGACATAATAAAAATTGTATGTTGTCATGGCGTCATGGCGAAATAGATGATCTTGACAAGTCGACATAACACAAATTGTATGTTGTCAATGCGAGATAGATTATCTTGGCAAGTCGACATAATAAAAATTGTATGTTGTCATGACGAGACAGATTATCTTGACAAGTCGACAAAATACAAATTGTATGTTGTCATGGCGAGATAGATTTTCATGGGTTGTTTGTTCACACGTTCGTGCACGTTTACCGGTGCCGAAATAATGGAGGAAATTTCCGAGCGCGAAGTTTGTTTTATTACAGTTTCGCAAACATGCGAAAAAAGTAACACTTTTAAAAGGCAGACCTGCCAACTCACTTGAACCTGTCGGGTGTTACCCGATATTTAAACAAATCTCCAGTTCTCCCGATCGAATGTAATTTTCACCCGATTTCACAGGCCAAACCCTCCCCAAAAATACTCCGATTTATGCATAATTTGATTGATTCGATCGTTATTATTCAATGTGTTCGTCGCCTGCTTGCTTCGCGGTGCAATAAACAAGTAGCCATTTTCAATATCAATGTCGCCATTAACGGCCAATTATTTGTAGTGACGTGACTTTTTTGGTATCTTGCATCATCTTTTGGTTAATTCTGGAAACCTCCAATTTTTTTTAGGATTTACAAAAAAATCTCAAAATTTTTATTACCAAAGGGTTGGCAGGTCTGAAAAGAAAGTGGAAAATTTCAAGTAGAAGAAAGATGTAGAGAGGTAAACACAATCAATAATAATTAAAAGTGATAATGAGTATTATAATTTCGAGTTTGAAAGTTGTTGGCATAACAACATGATAAATTATGATAACAAGATGGATGACAACAAGAAAATGGTCTATGTCGCCATGACAACATAACATTTTTACTATGTCGACTTGACAAGATAAATTATGTCGCCATGACAACATAACATTTTTACTATGTCGACTTGACAAGGTAATCTATCTCGCCATGACAACATACCATTTTTATTATTTCAACTCGTCAAGATAATATATCTCACCATGACAACATAATATTTTTACTATGTTGACTTGACAAGATAATCTATCTCGCCATGACAACATACAATTTGTATAATGTCGACTTGTCAAGATAATCTATCTCGCCATAACAACATAGAATTTGTATTATGTCGACTTGTCAAGACAACCTATCTCGCCATGACAACATAACATTTTCAATATGTCCTCTTGGTATGATAGTTGATCTAGACATGCGACAACATAAATTATACCAAGTCGAATGACACTTATTAAGTGTTTCCGTACTAAACAAAGGAAATGTAGAGATCACTGTCACAAACTGGTAAATATCGCTGTACAGCACGTTCCTCTTGCAACTTCAAACTTTTTCAAAGAAAACAAAAGTTCCTTTAATATTCCATAATTTAGGTATATATATGATAATCATTTGATTATCCGAAGCATAATGAAGATGGAGGGCGATTCCAAACAACACAGATACATATATATCCTTTCCTTTTCATATTGGTAACTTAAAATGTATTGATTCTTTCAAATTTCTAAGTAATTTATTGGAAAAGTTGGTTAATGCAAAGACGAAGTCTGATTTTAAGATTATAAAACAATTTACAGAATAAAAGTAAATTAAACTTAGTTTTTAAGATAGGGTCTTTAAACGTATCAATGCATGACTTCATTAGAGAAGTTTTAAGGAAAGCTTATTTCATTTAGATACGAAACGTTGGATAAACATGGACTGGATTGGATTGGATTGGATTTATTCGGTGTAAACACCAAGGATAGCCCACGAAAGTCTAGAAGAAGACTTATTTCAAGTGGGGTCCTTCTGGTGGTGATTGGACAGTACACCGGAAGACAATCCCCTACTCTTTTCCGAAGAGTGTACTGTGTTCTTTAACGTGCACATGGGCCATAAATGCACACAGGACCAACGGCTTAAACGACTCATCCGAAAGACGGTGCGCTATGTAACTTGTATTTCAGCCCTCTAGCTGAAACACAAGGAGAGGCAACGATGGAAATTGAACCGGGGACCTAGAGATCTCCACGGTTCAGCGCACACACCGTGGCTACCACCAGATTAGCCGCCTGAGCTAAGCTGCTCTCTCGTCTTGGACGGTGTTGGGACATTTCCTTACAGTCATTTGAGAATCCCTGAGTCAGAGTGAATGAGATTGATTCAGAGAAGCCCCTTAGAAAAGAACCCCAAGCCAGATGAAAATGTCCCCTGTAAGTTACCCATGAGGCAGAAAGCCCCTTTATCTTTTTCATGCAAAATGTTTTATTAGAGCGAATAAATGTATTTGTTCAATCTGAATAATTTGACACGAAAATCATTTCAATAGACAAACGTATTACAGAGTTGCAATTTTATGTTTTTTCAATGGAAACAACATAAAAATTGAGGTCAAATGTAACAGAGGTCAAATCAGATTTCCAGTAACTTGGATTTTGTACAGTACATCTTGTTGTACCACTTTTCTAAAGGCAAATTAGTATTGACTACTGTAACATGTTAGACGTAATAACAAAAAAAAAAAAAATACCATGGCATTTTCATGTAAATTTCCCAAAAACACGATTTCAAAAAAGTCTGGGTAAGCATTAGTTTTTATGGAAAAGTTGTATTGGAGCAAATATAAATACCTAAACAATTTCACAGCAAAATAATTTCTATTGACCTAAGCGTTGCAGAGATATGACAATTTAATACTTTCGTATGTGCTCTGAGCAATTTGACTCCAACATTAATTCATTAAACCAAAGCATTACAGATGGCAGATTCATTAAAAAAAAACAAAAAAAAAACATAAAAGTCAAAGTAAAAGGTCACAGAGGTCAAATGAGGTTTCCAGTAAATTAGATATCGTACCACCACACCATGTTCTACCATTATGCTAAAGGGAAAATTTTTATCTTATACTGTAACATGTTTGACCTTAGGGACCGGATTACATAATATTTCATATACATTATTTTACATTAAAGTCAGCCTTATGATACTTTTTTTGTTTTATGTTTGTTTATATTCATTTTTACATAACTATATTATTTATATATTAAATATATATGCATATCTATATTGAATATTATTTATTTTTTCCAAACTGAGGTTTATATGCTTTTCCTAGAGTATCCATAGCTCCACTATGTGTAAGAGTTTTAGTCAGTTGTATAAGAGAAAATACCTGGGATTAGATCTGCACGTAGGTCTCCTTATTCTAATGAGTATGACACTTGCCTTAATGACGAGAGGTTGCAGGTTCGATTGTATGTAGACTAACTATGTGTTCTCCCTATGAAACATTATCATGGCTATGATAATGGTATACAAACAAAATACAAATAGTCAAAACCGATCAAAATCACTGACTATTGGATATTCTTAACATTAATTTTTACAGTGTCAAACGTTATAGCAGTCAGTGGAAAAAAAAATAGTAAGTAGTTTTCGCTTACAAACATTTATAATGCATATATTTATTTATATTTAATATATATATTTGGTGTTATTTAGCTGCATAAATTCAGATATTTATTTTAATTCTTGAATGTCAAGTAAACACAAAATTAACTAAGCGCGTACTCGAAAGTGCATGCGCTTAGTGATTCAATACGAAATAATAAAGAAAACTAAAAACACACCTATTTATTGAACTAAAAAGTTAATTTGCGTTAAAGAGGTGCTTAATACGATTATAACAACTTATGTTACTATTCGATTATTATGTATTATATATATATATACAGTAATACATAAAATACAGTGTAATTTTATGTAGTAGTTTCTCGTTTTATTAGTGATCAATAGTTATTAGTGACAAACGTCGAAAATAAAAATGCAATATTCGTAAAAATTAGATAACCTAAGTTATTACTCAACTATTATCAACCTAATATTTTTGCTTCGCATCTGAAGTAAATCAGAAATGTTTCAAATTATTTCAGACACGATACCTGATATTACAGCATTCAGTACATCCTTCATTGTGAAGAGTAACAGTCACACGAATCTGCACGCCTACACCGGCGTTCATGACAACGTTGCAAATGAAAACGTCATGTTTGGTGTCGGTTTATGGGTGGACGACAACAGGACGCATTATGGTGAAAATGAGTTGAAATATCCAGATCCCGAAGCAACTTCTATATTTCCCTCTGATTTAAGCTATCCAAACGGATTTAGTAAAAATCCTAAAAGTGAGAAGCCCACTACTTCATATAAATGTATGCTCACATCTTACTCTAAAACCAGTGTACGCAGAGTTGGTGTGAAATACATGTGGACAGAAATCAATGGTTACAAAGCTGCAGCGTCAATGGTCTTTCTAAAACATAACGGTGGGTGCATCAATATGTTTATTATTCTACAGCAATGATATGCAATAATAGTTACAGCAACGGGAAATTACAACATAGTAGTGTTTTTTTTTTTCTGTATTTAAAGATTGTGTAGTGCTTCGACTAGCAC